>NC_080176.1:79404441-79646941 GCF_950295315.1 Erinaceus europaeus
CCTTCATTAGAGAAAACTTGCAAAATATAAATTGATGCTAAAATAGTTTTAAATAGCTAGCATATATATGTGCATATATATTCAGATACTTATAGTGTATATATGTGTACATATATATTCAAATACTTATCTTTGTATTTTAAAGGAGAAGTTGAAATAAACTGAACTATTACAAGTATTTATAATGACTCGGTAGGATTACAAAGTGACTTTTATGTTTGTCTATATGTCATTTATTCTTTTAAAACCTCATTTAATTAATGAAAGCTGTTATTATGATTATCAAAAATGCCTGAAACCAACATAATGCTGGTGAATAGATTTTAAGATTTATTTTCTGTATTATATATTTACATTATTATTATATTTATTTATGTCTGTATTAAATATTACATGGGGAGATTCACAGAGGTAGAGGAGAGAAGAGAGCGGGAGAGAGAGGAACCAGAGCACCACTCCAGCATGAGCAGTGCCAGGGGTTGAACCTGGAACCTTAAGCATGGAAGTCTCACGTTCTGTTGGTTGAGCCATTTCCACAGCCATAATGAATGATATTCTGTTGCAATGTCTGCAAGGTTGGTGATAGAGAGTGCCAAAGATTTACTCAAAAACGACAAGTTGATACTTCTAAGACAGGCCTCAGGGTGACATCACTGAAAGTGCATTTCTATTGGAGGGAGAATGAACCATGAGGTCTCTCCCCCCACCCCCACCCCTTAGGGCCAGAGCCTTTTATAATGCATCATGATTCCCAAATGACAAGGAGCTAATTCTCTCAGGAAGTAGAATAAACAGTGGTACAAGGGAAACAGCTTTAGGATTTGGAAAATGGTGACTGGGTCTAAGCATTCTGAACGTAAACTCAGCATCTAAAGTTCTTGGTAAGCTACTGATTCTCTTTTATACATTTCATGAGTCAACTTAATCCAGCGACTTTTGTGTCCTGAATGCCTTCTTGCCATGTTTACTCTTCCATGTTTGAGAAGCTTGTAGATAACTTTACTGGAATCAGGGTCCTCCAAGTCCTCAGTTAGACATTACTACATGAATCTCAAATAATTGAATATGTACTTTGTTATATTACAGTATTCTTTGTAATACTGCATATGAAATTCATTTGAATAACAAATTTGTCAGATATAATTAAAAATTTTTATAGTAATACCCAACTAGATGACCGATTTTAATATCAGTTTCAATATCACTGCTTTCATTTTTGAATTAAATATCTACTTAATATTAAATAACATACTTATATATGAAGCATAAATATCCCTTAATTTTTAAAGAAATATTTTTAAAAACCTGTTCAATTATTTGAAGCAATTATACTCCATTTATTAATCAGTGCAAATGGAAGGATGGAGATAAATTTTCTCTAAGATTAGATAGTGATTTCTGCTTATAATAAAATCTTGTTTTCTTGTATTTTGGAGATATTTCAACAGATTAGGGAAACTACAAAAAAAAGTATAACAACTTCTGTTTGCAAATTCGTTGAATCCTATTTTTAAACACGTAAGCTACTTAGTCTGGACTCAAAACATGATTTCAGAGTAGATATAAAAATGTAATATCTTTTTTAACTTGTATTTTTACCTTGTATTGGCCAGAATGGTAATTTATTTAAAAGATAGAATAATGTACTTGTCCAAAAATCTGTTAGGAATTTATTTGGATAAATGTTGAAAATAAAATATAGTAATTATATACTGTTTACCAAATACCATGTAAGAAAGAGAGAGAGAGAATTGAGAGGATAAAGTCACATCTCCATGTAACTTCATGTTATATTGTGAGAAGATACAACTTTTCAGAGGTTCTAGTAATACTATCTAAACAGCAACATGCAAGTAATATCTGGATTTTTCTCCAAAGGAATGCCTGAGATTCATTATCATGTGAGAATTTAATGAGAATTAACACTTTACACAAAATCAAATTCAGTAATGACAAATGTTAGGAGAAGGGCAGAGTTGTGTAGAAAAATCTTCTTAAAACCTTGTGATACAAAAGACTTCAATATGAATTTTAGACTAAGAAGATATTATGGAAAGACTACTGATCCCGAAATTGGAAGACAGATAGATTCAGCTAGCAACTTAATATATCTGCAAGGAATTTAGATGAGTTTATTTTTAGTTGTTGTGAAATAGGATTTAGAAGTACTACTTGCAAAACAAAAGTAATTTAGCTGTATGAAATAATTGCTATCCTATAGACAGTTGAAAATAACTGCCTACAAAATAATTCTTTTGAACACAGCATAATGGTTATGCAAACGGTTCTGCCAAGCCAGAGACTGATGTTCTAGGTTCAGTCACCAGACCCATTATAAGCCAAAGCTACATAGTGCTCTGGTTTCTCTCTCTCTTGTTAAAATAAAATAAATAAAATATTTAAAAATAGTAATAATCATTCCACTTTGGATACATTTAAGATGTATTCCTTTAAGTATTCACTGTGATGTCTAGATAAGTGTAAATTGGTCATGTGATATAAGTTCAGCGAAAAACAATATACAAATATTTCCCTTTCTTCTGCAGAGAAAAAGATCATTCAGTAAACCTGTGAATTCAGTATAACACAGCTGTATTGTCATATCACTAGAGAATGGTTTTGGCCACAGTTCCACAAAGACTGACATTGTTAGTTAAGCTTGGATGAGTACACAATTATTAGTAGAAATAGAAAATGCATTTTTCCTTAATTGTTAATAATCCACTAACTTTATCAAAATCACCATGTGCATCAGGTTATGATTATTGGTTGATGTTTATAAACCATACACCAGACTAGAAGGCACAACAGTGATTTTATAGTTAAATAGAAAAAAGGGAAAAAACCCAGCTGCACCTGGTCCACCTGACTGTGAACATTTTATCTCTTCTTTCAAAACATTTCTATAATGGTCTCCAAAAGTGAGACTAGAGGCAGTAGTGGATGTCAAGTCTTAAGATGTTTTACAGGTAGGAGCCAGATAGAGGTGATGTAATCCGATACCTACTTCGCTGTATACCGAGAATCATGCTAATAAGATTGACAGCTTTCTGGATTGAGGTACAATGTGAGACATCAAAGTACAACATAAAAAAAAACAATAAATAAGTAAAATAAAAAATAAAATTCTAAAAGTATAAAACAAATATATATTATATATATATCAAATATGGAGTCATGTAGACAACTAATGTGTGTGTATTGATTTTTGATAATGGTCATGATGATAGAAAAATGATAGGATAAAATTTTGTGAAATGTTCAGATATATTTCTTATATAGTTGAGAAGTCTGTCTGTGTATAGAAATTCTATGCTCCCAGTCTAAATTTCTAGAGATTTCATTTTCATGGATGTGCTTAATCTCTAATAAAGCCAAAAAAAAAATGGTATAGGCCAATCAGTTTGCTCCTATGCAGTTCCACCTGTCTGAAGTGAAAAAAAAAAAAAAAGAAATGGCAGAAGAAAAGAACAAACGTTCTTAGTTCTTATGGAGCTTGTTACTTGAACTGACTGTCTTCTCTTGCATGTAATCTACTCCTCAAGAACTGAGAAACAGAATTCATAGTAGTAGCAGGATGAAAAGACAGCTCAAAGAGAAGGGGGAAAATCAATAGAAAAAATCAATTGAAAGTTGTAAAAGCTATACCAATTAGCTCTCTAATGTATGGCCTTTTGAAGTGCCAAAGAGCAGTTTTAAGTGCTACTTTCTATTTTTATTTGAATAGACTTACTGCTAATGGTCCGGAAGCAATCTTGTGAAACCAAAACGACTAAACTCAAAAAAAGAGCCTTCAGAAGTTAAAGGGGGGTATTTATGGTCTATAGGACAGCTCCTTCATATTCACACCAATATTTTTTCTTGTACCCTGTGGTCAACTTTCAATATATGTGGACATGTGACTCTCAGGCTTTATCCCTATCTTGAATAGAATAAAAGACCTACTAAGGTCATGGGCCCCTTGGAATATACCTAAAATAGACCTACTAGCTTTTTACAAAACGGAGACACCAGATTTTCATCTGCAATATTCTTGTCTTTAGATTCATTAGTCAACATTTTGTTCGACCTTGTATCTTAACTCTTTTTCAGCCACCAGGTTCCAGACGCTACCATGATGCCAACCTGACTTCCCTGGGCAGAGGACCCCAGCAATGTGTCCTGGAAACCAGCCTCCCCATATCTCCCTACCCCACTATGGAAAGAGAGAGACAGGCTGGGAGTATGGATCCACCTGTCAATATCCATATTCAGCGGGGAAGCAATTACAGAGGCCAGACCTTCCACCTTCTTCACCCCATAATGATTCTGTGTCCATACTCCCAGAGGGACAAAGAATAGGAAAGCTTTCAAGGGTAGAGGTTGGATACAGAGTTCTGGTGGTGGGAATTATATGGAACTGTACCCCTCTTATTCTATGGTCTTGTCAATACTTTCATTTTATAAATAAATAAATTTTTAAAAAGACCTGAACACTGTACATTTTCCTGATTGTTTTGGATGCATTCTTGTTCTCTAAGTAATACATATTATCTATTAAGGTGTTTACATAGCCAAAATTAGTACATCGGGTCATAGAATTTAACTTTAAAGTTATTAGTTTCCACTTCTGTTTGAGTTCTCTGATACCTGATGATAGGTTAGGAAACAGTGTTCCATAGTCTCTGTAAACTATTGCCCTAATTAAAGGCAAGGTTGAGAAAGGGGAAGGAACATTCAGAAGTGTGCTCTTAGAGTAGGCAGAGTTACACAATCACTCCTCCAAATAGCTAGAAAA
Organism: Erinaceus europaeus; assembly: GCF_950295315.1. NCBI lineage: Eukaryota > Metazoa > Chordata > Mammalia > Eulipotyphla > Erinaceidae > Erinaceus > Erinaceus europaeus. The sequence goes on from NC_080176.1 coordinate 79,409,219, forward strand.
GTAAGCTAGGGGTGGGGAGGGGAGGGGAGGGGTAGGTGTGCTGCAGTGGGTTAAGCACATGGCATTAAGCACAAGGACTGGCTTTGAGCCCCCCTGCTCATCAACTGCAGGGGGGTCGCCTAGCAAGTGGTAAACCAGGTCTACAGGTGTCTGTCTTTTTCTCCCCCTCTGTCTTCCCCTCCTTTCTCCATTTCTCTGTCCTATCCAACAACAACAGCAACAACAACAATAACAATAATAACAACAGCAAGGGCAACAAAAATAGGGAAAAATGGTCTCCAGGAGCAGTGGATTCGTGGTGCAGGCACCGAGCCCCAGCAATAACCTTGGAGGAAAACAACAACAACGACAAAAACAAACTAAAAAAAGAAAAGAAAAGAAAAGAAAGTAAGAGAGGATCAAGAGACAAGTATCCTCTGCATATCAGAATGTATTAATAGACATTTCCCCTGGTAGGAAGAGGAGAATCATTTCTGCTTAACATTGGGATGTTTAGGGGGAGGGGCAATAGCACAACGGGTTAAGCACACATTGCGGGAAGCACAAGGACCTGAGCAAGAATCCTGGTTGCATTCCCTGTCTCTCCAACTGCACAGGGGTCGCTTCACAAGCGGTGAAGCAGGTCTTCAGGTGTCTATCTTTCCCTCCCCCTCTCTGTCTTCCCTTCCACTCTCTGATTTCTCTCTATTCTATCCAACAACAACGAGAGTGATGACAACAACAATAAAAACAACAATGATAAACAACAAGGGCAACCAAAGGGGAAAAAATGGCCTCCTGGAGCAATGGATTTGTAGTGTATGCAAGGAGTGCCAATGACAAACCTGGAGGCAATAAACAAACAAACAAACATCGGGATGTTTAAAGTGACTCTCTTCCTAAGAGAACTATATGAAAAGGTGAGTAGAAAGAATTACTACAGCAATCTGGAAAATTCTACCTTCGATCAATACTAAGATGAACAATGATACACAGCACATTACAAACACATAGGCACTTTTGATGCAAAGGAATGGAGGCACCATCACTGGTCTGCTTCAAATTCACTTCCCCAAATTAACCATGAAAAACACACCAGGGAGATCCTAATTAAGAAAGTATCTACAGGTTCTTTTCTTTTCTTTTCTTTTCTTTTCTTTCTTCCTTTCTTTTTTTAACATTACTTGACATCAAAACCAAAATTATTTTAAACAGGCAAAACAAAAAGAGGTTAAAGAAATATAATGAATAAATATAATATGAGGTTTTAGATGTGACCCAGATGAGGCTAAGATAATCAAAATAAAATATAGACCTTAGCTAATATCTTTAATCTGTATCAGTTACTTGTGACAAATATACCATTATAATATCAACTTTTAACAATATATAGAAGGCCAGAGAGTCAGAAGGTAGCGCCGTGGGCTAAGCACACGTGGCCAAAGCGCAAGGACCTGCTTAAGGATCCCAGTTCGAGCCCCCGGCTCCCCACCTGCAGGGGAGTCGCTTCACAGGCGGTGAAGCTGGTCTGCAGGTGTCTGTCTTTCTCTCCCCCTCTCTGTCTTCCCTTCCTCTCTCCATTTCTCTCTGTCCTATCCAACAATGACAACATCAGTAACAACCACAATAATAACTACAACAATAAAACAACAAGGACAACAAAAGGGAATAAATATTAATAAAAATTAAAAATAAATAAATATAAAAAACAATATATAGAAGGAAATAGACTACAGCATATGTGGGAGCTCTATATTTTCTCTGAGTCTAAATCCATTCTGAAATGTTCTTTTATTATTATCATTATTACTAAATAAAACGTTGGAGGGAAATACCATCCTTAGTAGAGTTTAAGCTTTAAAAATGAACATAAATGAATGCTATAATTAGAAAAGACTAAGTAAACATAATTAGCTTGAATAAGAGTTTATTATGTGTAAGTTTACAATTACATACATGATATCTTTGGGTTGAACTCCTTTTTTTTTTTTGGTTAAGTAGGATCACTCAGCAATATATTAGATATCATTAAAAATTAATACTATTTTTAAAAGGAAAATCAGCGAGTAATTGTGTAACTATCCTTCCTCAGTACATATAAATGAAAGTCTTAGATTTCTATTGTCCCCTAAGCTAATCTTGGTATTTGTTCCCTCATGAATTCTCTACACAGAGATAGAAGTATCATGATCACATTAGTTAAGATCATATCACTTGTCTTAATTTTTTTTATATTTATTTATTCCCTTTTGTTGCCCTTGTTTTATTGTTGTAGTTATTGCTGTTGTTACTGATGTCATGGTTGTTGGATAGGACAGAGAGAAATGGAGCGAGGAGGGTAAGACAGAGAGGGGGAGAGAAAGACACCTGCAGACCTGCTTCACTGCTTGTGAAGCGACTCCCTGGCAGGTGGGGAGACAGGGGCTCTAACATGGATCCTTACCTGGTCCTTGCACTTTGTGCCATGTGTGCTTAACCTGCTGCGCTACCACCTGACTCCCTTTATTTAATGTTTTGTTGTCAATTCTGTTAATAAGATTATTCTAGAATCACAGATTAATTTTAATGGGTGTATAAAAAGATGAGAAGGAATCTGATTTATGTAAGTAATTAGATTTAATAAATAATAAGAGTATAATTAATGAAAGTCAGAACTCTGTTTCTACACTTTAAATAATTCCATCCTCTTGGGAAATCAAGCTTCTCTAGACCTAAGGCATACATCTGGTTTTCAACTTTTAGGCTTTGGCAGTCTCCATATTATCCCCTAGATTGCTGATTCTCACACAAGACTCCAACAATGTAAATGATATGACACCACAACACCAACAAAAATTGCTCAGTAAAAAAGTAAGAAAATAGACAGTTTTCTATAGAAGAGATGCATAAGGCCCATCCACATATGAAAAAAACACTCCATTTCAGTAACCATTAGAGAAATGCAAACTAAAAGAGATTCCAACTCACCCTTATGACAGTGGCCTGCTCAGACAAAGCAGGTAAGGACAGAATATTTGCAAGAATATGAAGAAAAAGGAAAATCGTTACACTGTTGATGTAAACTGGTACAGCTACTATGGAAAACAGTATGAGAGTACTCACATAAATAAAAATGGAAATATTTTATGATTCAGTAATACAAACCCTATGCATTTATTCAAAAAAACATGAAGATATTAATTTAATGGTACATAGTCACTCCTATGATCATAGATGCACCATTTACAGTAATAAAACATGGAAGCAACCTATATATAGCTCAAGTGCAGAAGATTGAATAAAGAAGTAGTGGGATATGTAACCTTGTAAGTGCCAAGTTGCCACCATACTATTGCACTGATGTTTCTTTCAGTCTCTTTGACTATCTCTCTCTACATATTTATCTCAATAATTAAATTTAATTAATATATTCTGTTTATTATTATATAGAGAAAGAGAGATATTCAGAGAGGAGTGGAGACAGAGAGGGATAGAAATAGATATCTGCAACACTGTAGATGGGGACACAGGCTTGAATCAGGGTGCCTATTCAATAAATAATTTAAAATATATTGGTACCGATGGAAATAATTTCTGCTTGCTTTGTAACAGTACAAATTGGACTAGTATAACTTTACTCTAAGGATAGAACTTCTGAGTAATAGAATTATATCTTCCACCTGGGTTATAGATGGGGCTCCTTGTCTACAATCAGAATCGATACCACATTGATTTTTTTTTGTAAATTTTTATTAAATAGGACAGAGAAAAATTGAGAGAGGAAGGAGAAAAAGAGAAAGGGAGAAAAAGACAGACACCTGCAGACCTGTTTCACTGCTCATAAATCAAATGCCCTGCAGGGGGTGAAGAAAGAGTTAAACTCCTGTCCTTGTGGTTGGTAATACAGGCATACAAGTGAGCACTCCCAAGTAATAGAAAAATGTACCCCAGTACAGGTTTCTATGACAGCAGTGTACCTAAGCCTAAGCCTAAACCTAAGCCTAACGCTAACCCAACCCTAACCCTAACCCTAAACCTAAACCTAATCCTAACCTTAACCCTAAGCCCAACCTGAACCCTAACCAATCAAGTGGTTTGCCACTGAAGCCTGGCTCAGGTTTCTAGATCCTGCCTTTATGAGATGAAGTTGTGGTATAGCTTCAATAGTCAGTCAACCGGCTTTGACCTAGCACGTTATGATTGGGCCCTCCTCAATCGCTATCGAACAGGCCATGGCCGTTGCGCCACTATGTTCCATCGCTGGGGAGCCAGAGACGACCCAAACTGCCCCTGTGGATACAGACAGACTATGACCCACATAGTCAATGACTGCCACCTCTCCAGATTCAAAGGAGGTCTCGAAACTTTACATCAGGCTCAACCTGACGCTGTTGACTGGCTACAGAAGAAGGGCAAACACTAGAAGAAGAATAGTCAGTGAGGTTCCATTGTAACTGATTGTCGACCTCTGATGGCTGGAGGACCTGGTGAGTGGTGTTGGAGAAAAGACAGGCGGCTGGTTGTCAGACGAACAGCAAAGTTTATTTTCAGCTACAGCAATTTATCCCATTTTGCATAGCTCTTTCTCAGACACAACTGTGTTCCTAAGCATGCTATTCTATATTAAAAATCACTTTTTTACTTGTTAAAACAATATGTGCTTACACAAACACATCAACATGTTCTTATTTGATCAGGACGTTCCTTGAACTTTGTCTATTTACACTTTAAAAATCCCGGGCATGTCTGTTCCTCCACTTCCTACTACAACTTTTTATAAACTACTCCTGCCTGTACATACCTTTCTTTTTCTCTTTATGGTAAAGAGGCTAAAAATGTAATGGTACTAAACCTAAATTATGATGTCTGTTTGGGGGTCTTAGATTTGCAAACTGGGTTACACAAACTCAGGCATCCTTTCAAATTGTGTGCCAGTGGAAGGTTTTGATTAAGGGAATATTTTTTTAGACATCAAATGATGGGAAGAAAAGCAGAAGTGACCAAGAACCAATAGATTGTAAAGTTATACTAACTTGAACTCACTGACTTTTAGTCCCATTGGTCTTAGTTACATGGAAGAAAGATAAAGAAAAAGCTACCTTTGTACTATTATGGAAAAGTTCACCTATAGATGGAAATCAGTTCTTGCCTACTAATAAATAGGTCTCTTTTCAAGTTAAGCATTTAGTCACAGAGCATCTCAGAACAAAAGGATGGTGTCAGTTAAGTCAGCCTAAATATTCTTTTCACTTGCTAATGAACACATTTAAAAACTCAGACTATGTTGTTTGGAAAATAGCCTTCTGTAAAAGATACGTGTAAGTAAAATATTGCATGTAAACATAAGAAGATCCTGGCTCCTTCCCCTGAATGCAAATTATGATTTCTCTATGGACCTAGACAATAGTAGGAACTGGTATTATAGTAATCATTTATTATTATGCTCAGTCAAGTCCCCACACCTCAAAATATTAATATTTTTCCTTATGAAAAAGAATTGTAAGACTCGTCTTGTCTTCTACTTTTAATAATACAGATGTTGTGCATTAGATGTTGCCTGAAACTGTAAGGAGGGGACTTTGTGCTTTCTCCAACACTAGCATCTAATAAAAATGCACACTATCCTTTGTGTTCTGTTTAGAAATATTTTATCTACTTATTGAAGCTAATTTTATGTTGCTCATTTTCTTTAATTTTTAATGAATTTGATCAGTGTTTTACTCGATTTTGTGGCATAGTTTATGTGTAATCACTGAATGTGCAAATGATTATATCTGCTCATTTCGTGCATGTTATTCTTTGATTTCTGTATTTCTATCTCATTGCAATGGACTGTATTAGCATAATATTATGAAATAATAATAATATAAGTAACTATTTTAACTGTTCTGATTTTATTAGATTTGCCTTTCTGTCTACAGTAGATTTATAGGAAAATATGATATTATTACAATTCTGATATAATTGTAATTATACATTTAGTTTTATAATATTAAAATATCAGTACTATTTAAGTTTTTTCATATATTTTATTTGTATCACTTTAAAAAAAATACTTACTTTGGATGTTTCCATTTAGAAAAAAGGAACTGCTTCTCTCCTCCTGTCTCCTCTCACAAATGAAAAATCACCTCAGCTTCAGGGGAAGAGGGAGGGGAAGGAGAGGTAGGAAGAGGGACACAGACCTTTGGTGGCAGGAATGGTGTTAATATACACATAAAAAAATCACCACTACCCCTACTAGACACAAACTACTCCTCAGTTCAATGTCCTTCCAATTTCTATTTTCCTAAGTCTGCCTTAAACATGGTACATTGACATATTACTCAGAAAAAAAAAGACACTGCCATTGACCTTACTGATATAAATTAATGAAGAATTTATTTGACTAAGAGTATGAAGTTATGTTTTGTGGCCCACAAAAGTCTTCCTGATACAGCCGAGGAGAAAAATAATTGGAGTTCCTGAATATTTCCCAAAGATGTTGAACAATTTTCCCTGGATAGAAAAATAACCTTCAATGTACTTATTCTTAATCCCCATGATATGAAAGGCATATCTAGTTGAGGGAATACACTAAGATGGTGAAATCACCAGGTAATAGGATCTGAAGATTGTTCTAGTAAAGAGTTATGATTAAATTATCATATGAAGAGTTTATTTTAAGTGAATTTATTCTGCATCATTGCCAAGTTGCATTAATATATTTTTTAAAAAATAATATTTACTTATTTCCCTTTTGTTGTCCTTTTTATTGTTGTAGTTATTGTTATTGATGTCATTGTTGTTAGATAGGACAGAGATAAATGGAGAGAGGAGGGGAAGACAGAGAGGGGAGAGAAAGATAGATACCTGCAGACCTGCTTCACTGCCTATGAAGTGACTCCCCTGCAGGTGATGAGTGGGGGGCTCAAACTGGGATCCCTACTCTGGTCCTTTCGCTTCATGTACTTAACCCACTTTGCTACCACCGGACTCACACATTAATGTAATTTTCATAGCTAAAATGTAACCAGTGTCACTTTTATGGTTATGGTTTCCATCCTTTCTAGATAAAGGCATAGCATTCAATATGATATGTTTTATATAGGTAGTTACTATGTAATAAGTCTTTTACTGTTGAATACTTGAGTATAATTATTTGCTGTTTTTCTTTTAATATACCTAATAGTTACCACTTTGAAAAAAAGTTCATTACGACAGATTTTTTTATTTTATTTAATATAAATATATTTGACAAGCTACCGATTTCTTTGAACCACTGTTTGGTTCTTCTGTTCAGTGCTTAAATGAGATGTTTCTAGTACCTTCAAATCAGATCAACAATAAAATACTAAAAAACTCATTTGTAAATAAATAATGACACATTTGTTGTTAGTTACTGTTGATTTCACTGCTATTGAGTAACTTGAAAGTGTTTTGTATCAAGTAATTTTTTTAATAACTTGTATATGTGTCTCTAGACAACAAAATATCCCGAGATGATTCTTATTACACTGTTGATTCTGAGAGAAAAAGCCCAAGTTGCTTAGAGCCCACCCAGAAAATAACTCCTTGCCCCAGTCTCCACAGGTGAGAGAGTACACAAGCCACTGAGAGCTGAGGGTTTTAAAAGCAGGATGCAGACAGATATTTGAGCTGCATAGCTCTGGAGTTGATAAGCGTAGAGAAAGAATCAATTGGAATGTAGGGTTCTATTTCAATTTCCCCCCAGCTTAGATAGTTTATAATGGACTCAAAAACATGTCCTAAAATAGCCTGTCTGACTGCTTTATAAAGTGTTTTTGAGCACTGACATTATGGGCAAAAGTAACTCCTACAGTAACATTATGACACATGAAAACTTTATCCAGCAAATGTTTAACCAGTGGGTTCAGCTTCTAAGATATAATATTTGAAGAAACATTATCTCCTTTTTTATCATTCTTACAAAATCTGAACACACTTTTCTATTTTCCAGGGTTACTCCCTTACAATAAGTTGCTCAGGCAAAGGAAGAGAAACTAGAATTGGAGAGCTATTAAAAAAAAAAATCCTTGTTTGATGCCAAGGCTGTGATTTTTATAATACTTCCATGCTGTCCAGAGAAGTCACAGCAGTGTTCTATTTATAAATTGAAAAGTTAGGGAAGTCGGGCTGTTGTGCACTTGTTAAGCACTGGTGGCACGAAGCTCAAGGACCAGCCTAAGGATCCCAGTTGGATCCCCTGGTTCCCCACCTGCAGAGGGGGGGGTCGCTTCATGTGTGGTGAAGCAGCTCTGCAGCTGTCTCTCTTTCTCTCCCCCTCTGTCTTCCCCTCCTCTCATGGTTTCCTTCCTTCTCCTCTCTGTCCTATCCAACAATGACGCTATCAATAACTACAACAATAAAAACAACAACAACAAAAAAAAACAAGGGCAACAAAAAAAGGGAATAAATAAATTAATTAATAAAGAAAAGTTATTTTTATAGGAATTGCTTTTTGTAGGGTTTATTTTTTTTTAAATGGGATTGATGAACATCTTTTTATGTTTTCTTCTTTTGTTTTTCTTGCCACTGTCTAGTATTTATTGAATGCAGGTTCAATATAAAAATCACACTCAATAAGGCAAATGTGCATCAACAACTCTGATCTGCATGTAGTTGTCAGTGGACTCCTCAAGGTAGGACTCTCGACTTGGCTACATCCCTAGCAATGTTTCCTACCATCACAGGGCACACATGACAAATGGGTATCATTAGGCCATTCATACCCTTATCAAGGAATACAATATTAAAAGTAATGTCTTCATTGATGTTTTTCTTTTTTAAATTTTTTAATATTTACTTATTGGATAGTGACAGCCAGAAATCAAGAGGAAAGGGGGAGATACAGAGGGAGACAGAGAGATACCTGTAGCCTTGCTTCACCACTTGCAAAGATTTCCCACTGTAGGTGGGGACTGGGGGTTCACACTGGGTCCTTGCACATTGTAACATGTGCACTCAACCAGGTGCACCACCACCCAGCCCCAACAATGTTTTTCTTAAAGAGTTATCTTTACTATTATTACGGCAATTTTTACCCAGTGTACCTGATTAACAATGCTTTGGGTATTTGTTGAACACTAATCCTCATAAAAATGCAAACAGAAGAGACTTTTAAAGTCCCCAGAATACAGATGACAGGACTCAAGTTCAGGGAGGTCAGATCACTTTGACATCACAAATTACTAGTTAAGGTTTTGACGCAAATGCAAATGCAGATCTGCTGGTTGTCACCTTCCCCTCCTGATCATTAAATCAAACCAGTGCAATGCAGGCATGAGAAAAGAGATCCAATCATTTAGTCAGCCCTCTGATAGCATTAAAAACTTTCATTTGGACTCCACACTGAGTGTGTATAATCTCATTTAATTCCTTGATTCTGTAAGAGCCAAGGCTGTAATGAGGGAGTGAGCAGGAAAATGGTGCAAAAAGAAAGTGTCTGCTTTGGGAAATCACTAAAGGAAGGAAAGGTCACATTGCCAGCTGGTGCTGTGCTGTCTGTCATCAGGTTTTATAATATGGTGTAAACACTAGGGTCTGTGACACTGAACAAGGAGGGAATAGCTTATTACCTCCAAAAATAGCACGAATGCCATGGAACTTTAACTTGCTTAGCCTCAGGAAATTTCTCCATTCTCTAAGAATGGAAGGTCACATTAAATTATTTAGAAACTTAAGGCCTGATTGCATCAAAATGAAGTCTCAGGGTGTTATTCTATTGATGACTGAGTAAAGATTTGCAGTGTTCTTGACTTATTTTCTAAATAGCCCTAATAAGAAATCAGTTGTTGAGTTATAAACAAAGCATACTCCAGTGAATGAAATCATGACTTACACATGCATCGGTGAGAAACCTATTTGGCATATTTCTCTGCAATTTCAAATAAAAAGCTATCTCTCAGGCAAAGGTTGTCTATGAAGTGTCATTCTGTAGGGAGAGTTGAAATTAAATTATGAGATCCAAAAGAGAGATTTTACAGTGGAAAACATGACAGAATCTGAACCATAGATAGAAAATAGCACAAAGATTATGACACGTTCAGCTTTATGAATTCCTAAGCAATTAGTATGGTATGGGAAAGAAAATATTAATTAGGGCAATTTCATATTCTTTTTGATATCTCATTAAAGTGATTACATTCTTCTTTTGGAAATTAATATTTCTAAAAATACATATTAAAATATACATATAATATATAATAAAATAACCCTGACAATAGGAGTGGGTGTTCAGTTGTAGATCACCGCATTTGCATGGGTGAGGTTCCCTGGCCTGGCACTGATTGTATCGGAATAATGGTACAAGCCCTCTCTGTTCATCATTAAACAAGTCTCAAAATAATCCTTTCTTAAAGCTTATTAAATTATTTAGTTATTTGTTGCTATTTATTTAAATTTGATAGGATAGAGAGAAGATTGAGGGGGAAGTTAGAGATAGAAAGAGAAAGAGAGAGGAGACAGGCTACAGAGAAGCCACAACTTTGTTTTTCTCCTCTTCTCTCCCAGGTGAACTAGGGATACCAATGGAGATCATCTGGGACCACAACAAGATAGGACTAGAATGAATTCAAGAACCCACTAAATCACCTGTGAGTGCAAATACCTGTGGCTTGTGGACAGAGAGGAGCCTAGGGAGAGATTAAGTGGCTGGTACCATTCCAGTGGTTTACCAGTTGAGACACTACCTCCAGTCTGTGTCACCAACAAAAAGACATCTGAAGGGAGGAGAGACTCCTCTAAGACTCAATAAATGCAACTGTGAGTCTCCATTGCTAATGCTCTTAGAAGCTGGAGCAGCAGTGGGGGAGGTCCTGTGCTGACACCAGGGGAGAGAGAAGTAACCAGGACACTCAGGAGAAGATTTATACCTCAATGGTCTAGTGGTGGGGCTGTGAGGGTCTCTTTGCATAACCACTGGATTATTTCACCCCCAACCTGCTTTATCTCTAGGTTAGGAGTGAGGGATTAAGCTAAGAAGACTACTTATAGTTTAAAATCCCTCAGGCTGCCATAGCCTAAAGGGAAGAAAAAACACAAAATAGGCTTTTAAAACACTATTCTCCAACTGAGGGATTAAATTAATATTGAAACACTGTGAATTTCCACAACTGTGAACCTTTTATTACCTTACTTAGACACAAGTCAGTTTAGGCAAGAGTGATCAGTAATTTGAAGAGTACTGAGAGAGGAACCTCATAACATACTATATAGAATAGTTAAACAAAAAGAAATACTGAAGAAAAGAACCAGGGCAAGAGTCCATCTAAAAGCTCCCCCAAAGGTTGAAGCACAAAATAATGAGGTAAATATCAAAACACTAGTTAAGGAAATAATCACAGGAGTGAGTAAAGAGTTTGAAAGAATTATCATCAGAAATGCAGAAACAACAAATGAAACTGTGGAAGAAAACAGTAATTATCTCAAGGTTATCAAAGTGCTGAAAGCTGAAATAGCTGAGCTAGGAATACAAATAGCTGAACAAGCTAAAACAGTATCAGAACAGTGTAACAAAATAGATGAACTCCAGAAAACAGTAGAGGGAAGAGGGAATGGAATAAATGAGGCTGAAGACAGAATTAGTGAGATTGAGGAAGAATTAGAGACAACTAAAAAAAAAAAGAGGTAAGAGATCTCTGAGAGAGATTAATAGATACTGAAAACAAGAAAACAGACCTATGGGATGACTTCAAAAGAAATAATATATGCATTATTGGCCTACCAGAGGAAGAAAGAGAGAGAAGGGAAGAAAGCATTCTTCAGGACATAATAGCTGAGAACTTCTCTAGTCTAGACATCAAAGCCATAAAGGTTCAAGAAGTCCTGAGGGTCCCAAAGAGAATTAACCCAGACTTAAAGACACCAAGACACATCATATTTAGAATGGAAAGGAATAAGGAGAAAAAAAGGATCCTGAAGACTGAAAGAGAACAACAAAGAGTCACCTACAGAGGAAAACCCATAAGATTAGCTGCAGACTTCTCCACACAAACACTATAGGCCAGCAGAGAATGGCAAGATATCTATCGAGTGCTCAATTAGAAAGACTTTCAACCAAGACTACTGTATCCTGCTAGACTGTCATTCAGACTAGATGGAGGCATAAAAACCTTTTCAGATAAGTAACAGTTGAAAGAATCAACTATCACCAAGTCTGCCCTGAAAGAAGTTCTGAAAGGTCTCCTATATGCACCAACCTGGAAGAAATGGATGATTTCCTAGATACCTTTGAAGTTCCAAAATTAAATAACGAAGAAGTAGATAATATGAACAGGTCCAAAAAGAATGACAGAGGACCTAGTGGGGGTTGTATTTTTATATGGAAAACTGGGAGATGTTATGCATGTACTGACTATTGTATTTACTGTTGAATGTAAAGCATTAATTCCCCAATAATGAAATTTAAAAAAAAAGAGACAGAGAGAGAGTGAGAGAGACCTGCAGCACAGCTTCACTCCTCATGAAGCTTCCCTCTGCAGGTGGGGGATAAGGAGTTGAACCCAGATCCTTGCACAGAATACTGTTTGCACTCAACCAATTGAACTACCACTCAGCCCCTTCAAAATAATTCTTAAAATTATTGTTGATTTAGGAAAACCCTTCATTCTCTTATACCAAAACAAAGTACTCTGGTGCATGACAGTTGAAAATAGATTAGACTGCGGTAGGAGTGTTTTGCAGATACCTATCATGGTGATTGAGACATTTTACCTATGTGTGAACAGCAGTACTACAAAGAATGCCCCCCCCAAATAGAAAATATAAAATTAAAAAAATTATATGACTTTTTGGTAAAACTTGGACTTCACAAATCTTATGCTGATTTCCCATTCCTTACTTAGTCCTTATATAATCCATCCCCCTCCTCTACACACACACACACACACACACACACACACACACACACACACACACACACACACCAAATATAAGAAAATGTTTATGGTCAAATAAAGTTGTGCATAGAAAGTAATATTTAAAACCACTGGAATGCTAAACATCTAGGTGAAGACTGCTATCTGTGAGTAGAGAACAGTCAGTCTGACAATTTTGTTTTACTTTACTATTTATTATTTGGGGAGAGAGAGACAGTGAAAGAAATGATAACATCAAAACTTCCTTTAATGAGGTGGAAACTGGTTCAGACCTGAGCCACACACATGGCAAAGCAGTACACTAGATAGTACACTTACTACACTAAGTGAGATATTCACCATGCCTCTCATGACCATCTTTCCCTCTTCAGTCGTCCTGGGAATTCTCATGGAAAGCCATTAGAATGAAGACTTTATTACTCTTGTTAATTTTATTTGATGTGCCACATTCCATCCCATTAAATATCTAGTGCTCAACACTTACCCATATTTCTCAGCTTCTTACACATATTAGAATTCAGGAATGATAACAAGTAGCTACCATAATTAGTAATAAATATATTTTTTCTGTTATAAAATAATTAAAAACTTAAAGGGCTTTGCTGAAATCATAACAATACTACTACTACTATTATAGTAGCATGCTATGCACAATACTATGGCAATATGAATTTTATATTATATTTCATATGCATAGATATCCTACAGATGTCATATATAGATGATATATTTCAATTCTGTAATAGTCTTGGTACTTACTGTAGAGAAATAAAAATCAAAAGGATATGCTTCCATACATATATACTAAGTGTATACATTTTTTAAATTAACTTTATTTATTTATTTATTGGCTAGAGATAGCCAGACATCGAGAGGGAAGGGGGAGATACAGAGGAATAGAGACAGAGAGACACCTGTAGCCCTGCTTCACCACTGGCAAAGATTTCCCCCTGGAGGTGGGGATGGGAGATGGTCAGGGAGTTCAAGCCCCTCTCTTTGCATATTATGACATGTGCGTTGAACCAGGTGCATTACCATCCAGCCTGCCCCCCAAGTGTATACATTATATATAGATAATGTGTATATGTGCACATATATCCACATTAAGAGAAAATATTTTAAGAAATTGAATTGTGAGATTTGGGACTGAGGAATCTGACATCTACAGTACTATTCCATAGAATGGAGGACTGGGCTTCCAGTTCTTGGCTGTAATAAATGATAGCACAGTTTTTTTGTAGATGTTAACCACATCCAGGAAGCATCTTCACAGCAACACCTAGGCTAGTGTTTTATTAAGTTCTTGTTCACCATAGCCTAGACAACTTACTGCATACAAATAACCTTGTTGATGGGCTGTATGTAGTAATACAAAGTTGGAAGAGTTGAAACATACATTCTTGTAAACAGAAATTAGCTCAATAAAAGCAAAAAGAAAAAAAAATATCACAGTTGTATTTAAATATAGAGTATTATTGGTTAAATAGCATATTGAGCTTATTTGTTTTTATTTACTTTGGACAAAGGCAGAGATAGATTGAGGTGGGAGGTAGAGAGAGAGAGAGAAACCTGCAGCACGTAATATGTGCTCTATCAAATGTGTCACCACCCAACCCATAATAGAGATCTTCAAGCATGAGAAGCAGCCTGATTTGTTCTATCTGAAGACCCCACCCCCAACGTCTTTCTCTTAATTAAAAGCATATGACAGCCTGTGTGATTATTCCATTACTCTGAGACATAATTTGAATGTAATCGTAAGTTAATTATATTGCTAAATGAATTTCACTTAAAAGTAGAATTGATCAATATGAGTGATAGATTTTCACAGACAATATCTATATATCATCTATTATCTATCACCTCTATCTTCCTCATCCTTACCGTGTGCGCATGTGTGTGTGTGTGTGTTATACTGGATCAGGTGGCTATTGTATATTAGTCCAAACGTTGGCTTGGGTTTATTTTTCTCAAAGTAGGAAATTATACAACTCATTTTACATACACATCCTCATCTCATTTATTTCTGAATATGCACTTATTATTATGGCTATTTCAGGTCACCTACTTCTACTTAACAAGGGCCTTAGGTATTAATTTCAGTAATTCTCAGCTTCTTGCATGAAGAATAAATCCTGTCCTTGATTAGACGCCTACAGAATTTGGATCATATAAACAGAAAACTAAATCTCTTGTTTTTACTATATCAGGTTAAAATCTTTTCAAGTATATGATATTCTATTTCACACCAGTTTAATTGCCTCGTGTATTTAAAATATTTGGGAGATTAAGGGCATTATACTTCAGTAATGCCAGGAAGAATCATCTTATTTTCTACACTGTTTATTACACCCAGTGTTTACCTTACCTGCCAGGAAGGGCACATATTGCATTTTGCATTCTATTAGACAAAGAAGGCAGAGAGGAAGAAAAGGTGAGTGGGACCACCACATGAAAACTTCCATCAAGGGGTGGTGTAAATAGCATAATGGCTATGCAAAGAGAATCTCATGTGTGAACCAAAGGCCCAGGTTCGATCCCCTACACTACCATAAACGAGAACTGAGCAGTGCTCTGGTTAAAACAAAATAAAACAAATAAACAAACAATAACAAAGAAAGCTTCCATCTAGTGGCTGGGACTGAACCAAAACTAGAATAATGCATATGACAAGGCAGCAAATTATGTAAGGGAGCTATTTTGTTCTCTTCTGTATTTATTATTCATAAAAGAATGATATAAATTGTCAACATGCTTTTACTATACTAACAAAAACAATAAAACATCTAGGAATAAACCTAAGAAAAGAAGTCAAAGACTAGTATACTGAAAGTTATGAGTTATTCAAGGAAATAGAAAAAAAAAAACACAAATAAGTGGAAAGATATTCCATGTTCATGGGTTGGAAGAATTAGCATAAGCAAAATGAATATACTACCCAGAGCTATATACAAATTTAATGAAATTCCAATTAAGATCCTAACCCATTTTTTTTTTAGGAGAATAGAATAAAAGCTACAAATGTTTATTTGGAGCCAGAAAAGACCTAGAATTGCTAAAACAATATTGAGAAGAAAGAATAGAACTGGAAACATCATAGTCCAAGATTTCAAATTGTATTATAGGGCCATTATGATCAAAACTGCTTGGTACTAGAACATGAATAGACACACTGATCAGTGGAATAGAATTGAGAGCCCAGGAGTCGGGCAGTAGCACATCGGGTTAAGTGCAGGTGGCACAAAGCACAAGGTCGTGCTTAAAGATCCTGGTTCTAGCCCCCACCGCCCCATCTATGGGGAATCGCTTCACAGGCAGTGAAATAGGTCTGCAGGTGTCTATCTTGCTCTCCCCCTCTTTGTCTTTCCCTCCTCTCTTCATTTCTCTCTGTCCTATCCAACAATGATGTCATTAATAACTACAACAATAAAACAACAAGGGCAACAAAAGGGAATAAGTAAATAAATAATTTAAAATAAATAACTACATAAATAAAGGACTTGAAAGTCCAACAGTTAGCCCCCCCATACCTATGCACATCTAATCCTTGACAAAGTTGCCCAGACTATTAAATAGGAAAAACAAAGTCTCTTCAACAAATGGTGTTGGAAAAAATGGGTTGAAACATGCAGAAGAATGAAACTAAGCCACTATATTTCACCAAACAAAAAAGTAAATTCCAAATGGGTCAATGATTTGGATGTTAGAGCAGAAACTATCAGATACTTAGAGGAAAGTATTGGCAGGACACTTTTCCATAGAAATTTTAAATACATCTTCAATAAAATGAATCCAATTACAAAGAAGACTGAAACAAAGAAACCAATGTGACTACATCAAATTAAAAAGCTTCTGCACAACAAAAGAAACCACCACACAAACAAAGAGAGACCTCCCATAGAATGGGAGCTCTTTGCATGCCATATATCAGACAAGAGGTTAATAACCAAACTCTGTAAAAAGCTCACCAAAATCAAGAAACAAATGACCCCATTTAAAAATGGGGAGAGGATATGAACAAAATATTCTCCATAGTAGAGATCCAAACGGCCAACAAACATGTGAAAAAAAATGCTATCCAAGTTATTGATTGTCTAAGAAATGCAAATAAAGACAATGAGATACTGTTTCACTCCTGTGAGAATGTCATATATCAGAAAAGGTAGCAGCAACAAATGCTAGAGAGGTTGTGGGGACAAAGAACCTTCCTGCATTGTTGATGGGAATGTAAATTGGTTCAGCCTCTGTGGAGAGCAGTCTGGAGAACTCTCAGAAGGCTAGAAGTGGACCTACTCTGTAACCCTGAAATTCCTATCCTGGAGATATATCCTAAGGAACCAAACATACCCATCCAAAAAGATCTGTGTATACATAGTTCATAGCAGCACAATGTGTAATAGCCAAAACCTGGAAGCAACCCAGGTGGCCAACAACAGATGAGTGGCTGAGTAAGTTGTGGTCTATATACACAATGGAATACTACTCAGCTATTAAAAATGGTGAATTCACCTTCTTTACCACATCTTGGATCGACCTTGAAGATAGTATATTAAATGAGATAAGTCAAAATCAAGAAGATGAATATGGGGTGTTGTTAAAATTTGTAGGCTCTTGCCGGCCTGGCTTGCTTCATGGGCGGGTAACAGAGATGCGGAGACAAAGGCTGGGCAGGGAAGCTGTATTTCTTTATTCAGGAACAACGATTCATAAACTAAGACAAACTAATCACCAAACAGAACTCTGCTATCTCTTTGCAGCGGCGCAAGCACTCTCTCTTACTCTGGAACTCAGGAACTTTCCAACTCTGGAACTCTGGAACTCTCGTACTGGGGAACCCCCTGAAACTCTTCCACTGTGGAACTCTCTCTTACTCTGTAACTCTGAAACTCTCGAACTCAGGAACTCCGGAACTCTGTCACTCTCGAACTCAGGAACCCTCTCCCGGGGTTCCTCTGGGGCGGGGCCAAGCGGGCCCGCGAAATTAGCAGGCCTGATCCAATTCTCTTGGCGTGGGGAGGGCTAGGACAAACCAATGTAAAGCATATGACAATTCCCCCTTTTCTTTTTAACTAAATGACTATAGTATCAAGGGTGTGGGGTGAACAGAAACATATATAACAAAAACCAGCATGTTGCCAAGGGAAGGCCTGAGGGGGCCATATCTGAAAAAAAACATTTCTTGCCTCTGGGGGGCTACTTGCCTCGACGGGCATTAGCATGGGGGCGGGGAACGGCCTAGGGTCCCAAAGGCAGCCGGCTGCAACTTACTTACTATGAAACAAAACTTGTTATTAGCATATCTACTGCACGATCTAACATTTCTAATAGAGAAGGAATTTGAGACTTTTACATATCAACAAAGTCTTTTAACCTTTTGTTACACCCATTCAAGATGGAGACACACCCTAGGTGTGGGCCGGAGAGGAAACCTCAGGCATGAGAATAATTAGCATAGCCATTGTGCGATCTACCATTTCTAATAGAGAAGGTAGTGTTTTACATATCAACAAGTCTATTTAACCTTTTGTTTAGACCAACTTAGTTAAAATATATTGATTGTTAACTAAATTTTACCTCAGACTTTAAATGTAAGTTAATTTTATCTTTATGAGAATTACATTGAAAACCTTTTTCATTTAACTTTGACTAGTAAGAATTTAGCCTTAAAGCTACTGTTTACCAAACTTTAAACATACACATAAACATGGTCATTAATACACAAGGAGAGAAACCTTTGTTACGAAGACATGTCATTTTAAACACGAATTTAAATCTGTACTGTCTTAGTGGTTGGGGGTGGGGGTCACCATTCGGAGGTGGCTTCCCACGCAGCTCCATTCTCGAGCAGCTCCACTTCTAGGAATTGTAGGTTGCGATCTCTGCACAAATCTCTGCGTACTCCAGCTTGTCTGTCTTCAGACCGGACCGGCAACTGGAGATCTCGTGTGCCCAGTTTCGGCAGGGAGCCCGGGGGTCCGGGAGGCCCGGGATGGTTCCAGAATTCATAGAAAGAGGGCAGGCAGGCCATCTTTGTAGAAGGCGTGAGCCTAGGCGCCCAGGGGTGGCGGCCATGATAGGCTGCGGCCCTGTCCCATGGCCCTGCCATGTCTGCTGCCCTGTTCGCAGTGGCCGAGAAGCGTGGAAGGATCACGCGTCCAGTGCCCTGTGCCACGCAGTGGAGAGCCAGCTCCTGTGGGCTGGCCTTGGGCTCTTGCATATTGGCCTCGGGCTCTAGCGTGGAGGCCTCGGGCTCCAGGGGCTCTTGTGTGCTGGCTTCGGCCTCCTGCGGGCTGCGGGGCTGCGGGGCTGCGGGCGCGGTGTGCGGGGTTGTCTGGGCACAGCCGGCTGGCTGGCTGTTTAACCAGGTGGAAACGGCAGCTCCGCGCCTCACCTCCCGCCCGTTGGCTATTCCCGCTGGCTGTTCTGAGTTTGCCCGAGCGAGTGGAAACCACAGAGTGGTCCAGAGATAAATGTTCCAGAAACAGCAAAACAGTCTCATGAAGAAAGAGCAGAGGCCTTTGGAGATCTCTTCACAAGCAGAAGAGAAGGCCATAGTGCATAGGTAGCCAAATTGTCTTTACTTATCTGAGAGATGCGCAGGTCAGCCCCACGTTGGGCGCCATTTGTTGCTAAAATTTGTAGGCTCTTGCCGGCCTGGCTTGCTTCATGGGCGGGTAACAGAGACGCGGAGACAAAGGCTGGGCAGGGAAGCTGTATTTCTTTATTCAGGAACAACGATTCATAAACTAAGACAAACTAATCACCAAACAGAACTCTGCTGTCTCTTTGCAGCGGCGCAAGCACTCTCTCTTACTCTGGAACTCAGGAACTTTCCAACTCTGGAACTCTGGAACTCTCGTACTGGGGAACCCCCTGAAACTCTTCCACTGTGGAACTCTCTCTTACTCTGCAACTCTGAAACTCTCGAACTCAGGAACTCCGGAACTCTGTCACTCTCGAAAACAGGAACCCTCTCCCGGGGTTCCTCTGGGGCGGGGCCAAGCGGGCCCACGAAATTAGCAGGCCTGATCCAATTCTCTTGGCGTGGGGAGGGCTAGGACAAACCAATGTAAAGCATACGACAATGGGGTGACCTCACTCATAGACAGAAGTTGACAAACAAGAACAGATGACAAAACACTAAGCAGAACTTGGACTGGAGTTGGTGTATTGCACCAAAGTAAAAGACTCTGTGGTGGGGGTGGGGGGCTCAGGTCCTGGAAGATGATGGGAGAGGAGGACCTTGTGTGGTTTGTATTGTTATGCGGAAATATTATACATGTACAAACTGTTGTATTTTACTGTTGACTATAAACCATTAATACCCCAATAAAGGAAAAAGTTGTCAACATGCCATAACCTCACTAAACTGCCTTTTGATCTAACTCTACAAAACACAATTAGGAAAGGCCTTCAAGTATCATCTAACAAGTAATATTATCTTATAACCCAAGCTTGCATTCTACATGGACACATCTATGTCAGTGGAGCCCCTTCTTGGTGTTAAAAGACTTTGAGATTAGTGGTGACTCTTTTTGATACAGAGTCCTGGGGTTATTCAATGTAATATAGAAATTCCTCCAGAAACGACCTGGGACATGTTCACTTAGTCTTTCTGCAAAACTCAGGGCTTCTCTGTTTAGGGTAATGTGGCTTTCAGTAAAGCTGGAGCCATGCACTTTGAGACCAGCTGAAAGTAACAGCACTAGAATCCACTCCCTGTTTGTGCCAATCATCATAAGAAGACCCAGACTTCCGGAATCTCATCATTGGACATATTCCATTTACTAGACATCTCTGTATACCTATAAGGTCCCTTTCTCCTATCTTTCATACTGTTTAAAATCTCTCCAGTGAGCCTTCTGGAATTTATGACCCATCCTCAATGAAACACCCTTGTTCGTTTCTCTAAAAATTACCATCAATGTGGTCTAATTGAAACTTAACTCTCCTTTAAGAAGGCTGCTTCCTCTGCAGGCACTCAGCTGGAAGCTGTTGTCTCCCTCAGATGCTCAGCCCCTAGAGTCTGAAATTGAACACCTTTTCTCTGAGTCTCCCTAGCCATCCACATTGTTATTTATTGCATCTATATAAGGACACTGCCTGCTACTGTGGTAACATGCTTCTGGTCACTCACAAGGTCTGTCTCAACCACAGAGGCCTCACCTTTTCTACAGTTCACTAACACTCCAATCTTAGAGTCATAGTTATTTTTATTACCTCCTGAAATCACATGCTCTAAAAATTTTTTCCTGCATGACCTGCTCCCTCATCTTATTTAAAATCTGATTAAGTTTCAAATAAACCTACCCTGTGTATAATATTAGAAATTGCAAACACTTTTCACTACACTATAATTTACAGTTTTTTTTTTCTCAGTAACACCTATTTTTATCTTTCTATTCTATGGAGAATTTAGGTTTCAATGACGCCATTATTTTTTCACTGAGGTACAATGAGGCTCTACTATAGAGTATGTACTATAAATATTAGTATGTACTAATAAATATTTATATACTATAGAGTATGTAAATATTTATTAAAAGAAATTCAAGTAAATTGAACTTAAAGGCGTTGTAAATCTCCTTTAAGGGAAAATTTAAATATTCTTTTACAGAAAAAAAAACCATAGTTTTGATGTCTAACTATTCAAAATATTTTTGATAAGAGCCTGGTATTTTAATGATACATACTGGAATAAAATCTAACCCCTTATATTGAAGAATACCATTTCTACTTATACTCACAAAAATGTGAGCTGATTATTGTAATCATGGAGACTAATTCTCACACATTGCTCCAATTTTTTATAGAACCTCTGTGAGGAACACATTTGAGATGGGAAAAAGAGAAGCAGAAAAGCAAAGTAGACACGTATATGCAACAATCTAAGTGGTAAAAAAAAAAAGTCCTAGGGAGATTAAATTAAATTGTGTTGCCTCCAGGGTTATTGCTGGGGCTCAGCACCAGCACAACTCTAGGTAGACATTCCTCTCTTTTTCTTTTGCATAGAGACAAAGAGAAATTGAGAGGGAAGGGGAAGATAGAGCAAGTGGGAGAGAGAAAGAATGACACCTATAGTATTGCTTCACCACTTGTTAAGCTTTCCTCATGCAGGTGAGAACCAGAAACTCAAACTCCGGTCTTTGTGTATAGTAATGTGGTGAACCACCACTCAGCCTTATTCATTTTACTTTATTGGGTGGATTAATAATTTACCTCACAGTTATTGACACATAGGAACAGCGCCTCATCTCCTCTCTGGGTGTCTGAAAAGTCAGTACTGTCAACTCTGGGAGAGGCTGGGGACAGGGGCAGGAAGAGGAACTCTCCTAATTTGCTGGTGAGAGTCCAACCCCTGTGGAAAACAGACTGGAAATTCATCGTCATAATAGAAATTTTTATTTTATCAGTAAGGATGGAGAAGCTGGAGAACAAAAGACAGGTAGAAAATATATAAAAGGCAAAATTAGGGGAATACTTTGACTGTATAAAAATATTTTTTTAAAGACAGATAAAAATCAGTAGAGGGTGAAGGAAGAGAAATAAACATTTTGTCTGAATAATTTCAGACCTATAGGAGACACTGAAAAGAATATATTCAGTGACATTGGTCAAAATACAAGCATAAAGGGGCCAGGCAGTGATGTACATGGCTGAGCACACAGGCACACTTTTGTGGGAAAGTTTCATGAGTGATAAAGAAATTTTGCAGGTGTGTCTAATTCTGTTTCTCTCTCTATCTCCATCTCCCCTTCCCTCGCAATTCCTCTCAGTCCTATCAAATAAAACAGAGATAGGAAAAAAAAAAGTATGGTGGGAGTGGTGGATTTATAATGCTGGCACCAAGCCCTAGTAATTATCCTGGTAGCAATTAAGAAAAATCAATCCCTTGTCTGGAGAAATAGCTCACTGATAAGGCACACATGTGCTCTGCAAGGGTTATAGTACAGGCTTGAGCCTCACCCCAGCCTCACCCAACGTAGACTAGTACCACTCCGGAAGCCCTGGTATAGTGGTATCTAAAAAAAGAAACCCTCTTTCCATCCCACTCTGCCTCCTTTCCCAATTAGGATCTAAACCTCATGAAAGAGGGTAGCTGTAAGGTTGGTTAGAGGTCTAGAGGAATGTTGTCTTTATTACATTCAAATATTAGTAAAAGAGGAGATCTAACATGTGTACTATTAAAAAAGTAAACTTCCTGGTGGATTGCACCCGAGTAAAGGATTCTGTGGGAAGGTCTATCAGGTCCTCATGCATGATGGTGGAGGAGGAGGAGGAGGACCTGGCTGGGGTGAAGAGTATTTTGCATAAAACTGAGAAATTTTACACATATATCAACAACTGCCTTTAATGTAAATCATTAATCGCCCCTGTAAAAAAAAAAAAAAGAAGAAAGAAAACTTCCAAAAGTTTCATCCTGAGTTGTGTGCATGTTGAAAATATTCCCTGCACCCTCCTGTGGATGCCATCAAATTCTCCAGATGATGTGCTGAGGCTTTCTCTGCAAGAAGAAACATTTACTTTAGAGACAGTGTGAGCAAGAGACACGGAGCACATTTTCACACACGTGGTTAGTTAGCATTTTGACACAACAGCCTTGCAAGTGAGCCAAATATAGAAAAGATGCCACCGAATACTGAGTTGATGTTCACAGTGGATTTTTGGTTGTTTTGTTGTTGTTGTTATCATTTTCTTCAGAGGACTACTCAGTTCTGGCTCATGGTGGTGCTAGGATTTAACCTGAGACCTAGGGACCTCAGATACGAAAGTCTTTTTGCATGACCACAATGGTATCTCCTCAGTACACTTAGTTTTCAAGAAACAAAGTGCTTCCTTAACTGCTAAGGAAGGTAACTCATGAGTACAGATCAAATAATGATGATTGATTCTGGGAAACAAGTCATCATATGAGCCGCAATCAGGACATTGATCTTTGTAGAGAGAGTTTCCTTTACGCTAACACTATGGATGATGTATTCTACTGAAGCAGTAAAAAAAAATGTTGGTTAGTATAGCTCAATTCTAACCCCATTATGAGCTGTTATGTAGCAATTAGTAAGTAGCTTTAAGCCCAAATGCTTACAAACATAATAGTAGAACTAAATTATGGAAATAATTAAAACATCATGTGTTAACAATTGTATTTATTAACTATTTAAAATATACACATGTATGAAAGTATTTGAGGAACCCAGAGAGAGAACTGAACCCAATAGGTAGGATGCATACTTGCCACTCCATAGTCCAGGTTTGAATCTTGGCACTTCATGGGAGGCACTATGGCACCAAGAAACTCCAGTGCTGTGGTTTCTCTCCCTCTCCCTTCCAACTCCTGCCACTTAAGTGAAATATCCACATGAATGAATGAACCTGAACACCGAAATCATTAGCACTTTAGCAAAGCCCCTGCTCCATGAAAGACTTAAAGAAAGAAATTGTCTGAGGTGGCGAGACTCAGCTTGATATGAGTTTGGGAAACATGTACCAGGCGGAGGAAACATGGAGATACGAAAGAGAAAATTCTGTTGAGAAAGAACCGCTAATTTTGAAAATATGACACAGCATGTATGCAAAGCTGGGACAAAGATAAAGTTCAGACTAAGTTGGAGAGTAAATCTTAATAACCGTATATTTCTAGCTGGAGCTAGAAAGTGAAACAAGAGCTAACTAGTTGTAACACAGGAACAGAAGCCAGTCAAGGAGAATAGAAAGCAAATATCCCTACACAAGAAAGTGGAACTAAATATTGTAATTCAATAATGCATATTATTTCCCATCATGATTATGGAGATATGGCCTTCTTACCTTAATACAATTAAGCTGTTTTCCAGCAAATATACAGATTAGTCACAAGAGCATAATTCTTGGAAAAAAATCAGATAGCTTACTCTTAGTTCTCAACTATTGGATTAGTTCTCAGTATCTTATACAACTAAGCGATGTCACTGAAACTTCCCCATTTTCCTATAGGATAGGACACTGCCTACACATTTCTTCAATGTTTTCTTCAAGTCTCTGCTTCCAGCTGAGTTTGATGTGCCTTCTGTCCCTTCAGCAAATAAGTCTATTAACTGCTCCAATAACCTCCCTCTGAGTCACAGAGAGGGCCCTGTAATACCCACATCCATACACACTCATCTTCTTGAGGACAATCTTTTCCCTCCATCTCCACTTGTCAACACTGACTCTGGTCTATTCTGGAAAATGTCACTCTATATGATGTTTTAATTAACTAGGGAGAATGAACATGTTCTTTTTGCTTCCATAGATATATGTAACTATGCCAAGAGTAAGATCGTTCTATTTGTACCTTTAAAAAATAGCATCTATGTATCTATCTCCTATCAATCATCTGAATGTCTGCTTATCTATCCACATAAGGCACCCCAGACCTACCCCCACATGATGTCATTCATGCAGGTCAAGTCTTGGTCATAGCTGAGCTCCCCAGGCACATTGCCCTTGTTTGGTTGTCAATTCTACATCTCTCTCTCTCTCTCTGATTTAGAATGGTTAATCTTAACTAGAAAACTATCTATCCAGGGGGCCAAGCAGTGGTACACCTGGTTAAGTGCCCACATTACAGTGTGCAAGGACCCAGGTTCAAGCCCCTGGTCTCTACCTGCATGGGGGAAGCTTCATGAGTGGTGAAGCAAGGCTACAGTGTCTCTCAATCTCTCTCCCTCTCAATCTCCCCCTCCTCTCTCAATTTCTCTCTGTCTCTATCTAATAATAAAGAAAAATTAAAAAAATTTCTAAGTAAAAATAAAAAAGAAACTTAAAACAAAATAACCTATTCCCCAGCTCCGAGACTAGTCATTAAAAAAATCAAATTTTAGATATAGGGTATTGAAAGAAGTAAACTTTCACCTCCTGACTACTGCAAACTCTGCTCTATACAAGAATAGTGTGCACCTGCTTACCAGTAATGCTGACCTGTTTACTCAGTTCATCATTCCTCTAGTTATTGGCTTGATTAGTCTTCTGCTGCCTATGGTCCTGAATGATCCTGTCATGCTCTTTAGTCTCCACCAAATTCAATGGTGATCTGAGTTATCATGTGACACATTTCCAGTAAGTTTCTGTTGAATGAACAAGTAGAGTAAGTACAGGAGTCACTGGGGATAGACATTGATAGACAGGATTATGAGAGGCATACTCTGTAGAGTTCACTACTGATGCCCATGGTCCCCCACCATGAAAGCTTCTTTCTCACCAGAGGGGTTCTTTATAAATACTGAACAAATCTGCCAATGTAAATCCTGCCAACACTCTGACAAAGGGGAGGAGAAGAGAGTCCTTCTATGGCTAAACTATCAATAACAGTGTAAGCATGTCAAAATAAAACTTTTAAAGCAGATAAGCTTTTTCAATAGAGCCTTTATGCAGAGTAAGCTCCAAAGGATGACACAAGTCCATTACTTGTCTACATATGAAAGCAAATATCTGAACTAAGAGATATGCCCTGGAGCCCTAACTCACTGTCAGTGCTTTTAACATTATAAGTAGGACTAGGTAGAAGACACATACTGCAACATGCAAGGACCTTGGCTCAAGTCTCTGTTCCCCATTTGCATGAGGGGAAGCTTCACAAGTGGTAAAGCAGAGCTTCAGGTGTCTTTCTTCCTCCCTTCTGTCTCTCCTTTCACTCTCAATTTCTCTGTCTCCAAAATAAATAAATAAAAATAAATATATATAAAATCATTGTAAGTATACAGAACAGCATTAATGATGAAGTGAGCTAATGCTATACATTTTCATTATTTTTGAAGAGGGATTCAATATTTATCAGTACAAAAATTCATTGATGAAATTACTGACAAATTTGACTACGGTCCTTCCCTTCAACTGTAGTCTTCTGACATGTCATTCTGTTCTAGTTGCCAATGAGGTTTCCTAGGACATATTTGTAACACACTTTATCCTATTTTTTATATTTATTTATTTATTTACTTATTCCCTCCTGTTGCCCTTATTGTTTTATTGTTATAGCTATTGTTGTTATTGATGTCATTGTTGGATAGGACAGAGAGAAATGGAGAGAGAAGGGGAAGACAGAGAGAGGGAGAGAAAGACAGATACCTGCAGATCTACTTCACGGCCTGAGAAGCTACTCCCTTGCAGGTGGGGAGCCGGGGGCTAGAACCAGGATCCTTAGGCTGGTCCTTGTGTTTCATGCCACGTGCGCTTAACCCACTGCACTACCGCCCAACTCCCTGCAACACACTTCCTGATACGCCAAAAAGCTTTCAAAAAGCAACCAATATGAAGTCAGATTTCAAAGTAAATATTCTCTCAGTTCCCCAGGCCACAACTTAAAGAGAGGAAAACAAGGGAAGTCACAGGAGGAGCCTCTAAGAGGCCTGTGATTTGTGGTTCCAGTGAAGCTTTGCACTCACTGGGATCCCTGGAGGGAGAAGAGCCATTTGTGTTAGTGCTGCTAGGGTGAGAGAGAAGGTCCCAAGAGTAAGTCACAGAACTGCTTTGAATGTTGTTCTCTGCTCCTCGCTGCCCAGGGGAGACTTCTTAGCACACTTGAAGCAATAACTACAAAGGAATCAATTCAGTTTTTGTGTTTGTGGAACTGATTTGGAGATAAGAATTTATGTAAAAGCTTTTCCGTTTCATATCACTGGAATGTATCACTGCAGTGAACACTGTTGTATTAGATTTCAGGGGCCCTGACATTGAAGTATGGCAGTCAGGGTGGCTTAAGTAAGGGAAAGGTTTCCTCAGAGAGAGTTGAACAAACTAACTCTGCTAGGAGAAATGACTCAGGGGACTCTTGAGTCTTCTCATGCTCATTCAGTCTATCCTAGCCTATCATTCTGAGACACAAAAAAGCAACCTTTAGCTAGAGGATGGAGCCAGGAGCAGACATGTGGGTAATTAAGCAAATAACAAAGTAAACAAAACTGGCCTCTGTGGGCCCTTGTTCTTGACCTAACAATGACCTTCTCCCGTCTAAGCACCTCAGTAATGTCAGTATAGAAGAGAATGACTTTTCCCTTTTCCCCAAAATGAAATCTTTCCCACTTCAATGCCAATTCCTATAGGGGAGAATTAATCTTTTTCTTTTTTAAATACTATTATTATTTATTTACTTATTATTGGATGGAGAAAGAGAAATTGAGAGGGGCAGGGGAGATAGAGGAGGGAAAAGACAGAAATACACATGCAGCCCTACTTCACCATTTGTGAAGCTTTCCCCCTGCAGGTGGGGACTAGGGGCTTGAACCTGGGTCCTTGCTCACTGTCCTTGCTCAATGTGGCCCCTACGGGCAATTTCTTATACCGCACAATAATCTCCACCAAGAAAAAAAAAATCCTCTTTTTTTTTGTTTGTTTGTTTAAAATTTTATTATCTTTATTTATTTATCTGATCGAGACAGCCAGAAATTGAGAGGGCAGGGGGAGAAAGAGGGGAAGAAAGACAGAGAGACACCTGCATCACTGCTACACCACTTGTGAAGCTTTCCTCCTGCAGGTGGGGACCGGGAGTTCTAACCTGGCCCCTTGCACACTGTAACATATGCACTCAACCAGCCCCCAAGGAAAGTATTCTCTATTACAAAGTTAGCACAATCCTTTGAATCTTATGATAATTTTATTTATTTTTATTTTTATTTTTATTTTTT
The DNA here is from genome assembly GCF_950295315.1 of Erinaceus europaeus. Lineage (NCBI taxonomy): Eukaryota > Metazoa > Chordata > Mammalia > Eulipotyphla > Erinaceidae > Erinaceus > Erinaceus europaeus. Next base: position 79,437,696 of record NC_080176.1, read on the forward strand.
TATTTATTGTGGATAAGGTTCAAGTGCAGATTACCTGGCCAAAATCATGAGGGGAGGATCTGACTACACAAAATATTACGTCCAACTATGTGTGAGGATTTCATCTCATGAGCCCCAAGGCCTGGGTGATAAGTAGGTATAATGAAGAATCTACTGTGTTATTAACTTTTCAGGAAAAAAAAACAATAAGATATACAATGTTCATGCAATGGGCCAAGCTATTTTTTTATTTTCATTCAAAATGAATCAAATCTGAAGCTGTTTAAAAATACATGAGTCAGCCAGCCATTTAGTGAATCCTGGAAGCACAGAGCAAAAACACTGATTTGTGTCTAGATTGTAGTTTCTGTAGATTTGATCAAAAGGCATTAGTGCTACTTGAACTCTTCAGTTTCAGCCAGAGCCTCCAAAGTCTCCTGCTCAATTCTCCTGCTACCTGAAACCACTGTGTGAAAAATGCCTCTAGTTCTAATCCATTAAAGTTAACAACTTTCAGAGCCATTAGCCATAACAACTTCCCCAGTCAGTTTCTCATAGGAAACCCCTGTGAAGAATTTATGCAAAAAGCGGATCTCAAGAAAACAAGCAAAAGACCAGTCTTTTCATTCACTAATGAGCAAAGTGGAGATGGCTTTAGGTGGTCCCAGAATGCACCCTGCATTGAGAAGAGCCCCGGGGACTTCCTACAGAGGCCTTCTAGCCAGCTCCTTTTTGGTTTTGTTTCTTGTAGTTTTGTCAATAGCAAGGTGTCAACTAAATGACAGTCTCTACAACAAAAATGAAGACTGTCCGTTATTTCCTGTGGATCCCACTCAATCATCAAATCCCAGGCCAGAATGAGTGCATATGGAAGATAATGTTCTAGCATCACTGAATTCTTCTAACATCTAACTGGTTCCCCTTACTTCCAAATAGAATGATTTTGCTTTAGAGTTGCAAGCTGGGTTTTATAACACCCTGTGGTGTAACCAAGCCACTGCAAAATGGAGAGAGACCTGTGGGGGAGGCTGTGTCACTTCCTGTAAGCTGTATTCCTTCCTTCCACGTGGAAGGCTAGCTTGACTCTTGCTGAGTGACAGGTCCTGGGTGGAAGTATGGTTTAAGGATCAGAGCAGTTTCTCCTTAGGGTAGTCTCCAGGATGGGGTGGAGGTGGTGGGTGAGGCCCCCTGAAAATCACTCCTTATGTTTTTCATCTTTCAGTGGCCAGAAGGTCACAGTTTTTCCACTATGAAAACTTTCCTTCTTCTCACTTCTTACCGTCTCACATCTGCTTTCTGATCCCTGACCCGGTTTTGTTTTGTTTTTAAATAACCAGAGCACTGCTCAACTCTGGCTTATGGTGGTGCAGGGGATTGAACCTGGGACTTTGAAGCCTCAGGAATGAGAGTCTCTTTGCAGAACCATTACTCTATCTACCCCCTGACCCAGTTGTGTATCTTTCAGTAAGATATATGAAGTGATCCTCCAAAGCTGCAACATTCATATATATTTTAAATATATTATTATTGTTGTTGTATTGTTGGGGCTCTGTGCCTGAACTATGAATCCACTGCTCCTGGTGCACCCCCCCCCCTTTTCTGTTTTATTGGATAGGACAGAGAGAAATTGAGAGGGGAAGGGAAATAGAGAGGAAAAGAGAAAGACAGACACCTGCTGGCCTGCTTCACCATTTGTGAAGCAACCCTCTGCAGGTGGGGAGTTGGGAGCTCTAACCAGGATCCTTGTGAAGGTCCTTGCACTTTGCACTCTATGTACTTAACTCAGTGTGCCACCGCCCAGCACCCCCCCAACACACTCTTCTTTGTCCTTCAAACATTCAACGTGTCTTTCTTCGATTAGCTTACAGATTCAGTTATTTGTTTGAGAAAGAAGGAGACCAGAGCATAACTCAACTCTGTATATGGTGCTCTCAGGTATTGAACCTGTGACTGGGTGGATTCTGGCTTTCTAGACCTGTACTTTGACATTGTGTTATCTCCTGGGTGCTTCTTATTTCAGACAATCTCAACAATTCGACAGAAAAAATGACAGCTTATTTGCAGAACAGGAGACATAGATTTTTAACTGTTTTAGAACCAGGATATAATATTAACTATGGAAATGGGAAAGTCAGGCTGATTAAGTTTAAATTCTGGAGTATCTATGACTTGATAGTTGTGTGATTTTGATCAAACTGCTCTTTGTGGCCCAGTTTATAGAATGAGGATGTAAATATTATGTACCTCACTGTATGAAGTTCACGACCACATATAAAGCAAAAACTTTACTACTTTCTCACACTACTTCTTTTTTGTTATTGTTGTTTGTTTTTGTTTTTTAGGTTTACTTATTGAAAGAAGGTAACAGCATGTCAGATCACTGCTCAAGTACGTACTAGAAATTAGATCTGGGATCACACACCAACAAGTCCTGTACTCTAACCACAAAGGTACCTCAGTAGTCGCTATACTGATTCTAAATTTGTTGATTTTTCCAGAGCCTCCAAGCCAAATTTGATTCAGGCTGAAGAAACACATGAAATGAAAGCATTCTTGCAAGTCTCAGTTGGCTCATAGACTGTTTACATATTTGTTAATTACAGAAACAGATTACCTAGTAATTATACTTATGGTCTATTGGAGACAGTCTGAGAGTCACTCTGGAGCAGCAGAAGTCAGGGAAAAAAAAAAAGAATGGAAGGGGAAAGAATGCTCTCTGAGTACCTGGGAAGGAGGAGAGTATGTCTGAAAGAAGGCAGCTACTAATCTGTGAATCTTTTAACAGGAACCTATTCAAAAGCAAACAAGGGATCTGATCTGGGACATTCTCCCTGTAGACAAGGCAAAGTATAACTGAGAAAGGAGAGGGAGTTTTTCCCTTCTTCTTCTAGCGTTTGCCCCTCTTCCATAGCCAGTCAACAGCGTCAGGTTGAGTCTGATGTAAAGTTTCGAGACCTCCTTTGAATCTGGAGAGGTGGCAGTCGTTGACTATGTGGGTCATAGTCTGTCTGTAGCCGCAGGGGCAGTTCGGGTGGTCTCTGGCTCCCCAGCGATGGAACATAGCGGCACACCAGCCATGGTCTGTTCTGTTCTGTTCGATAGCAATTGAGGAGAGCCCAGTCATAACGTGCTAGGTCAAAGCCGGGTTGACGCTTGCAGGGGTCTGTGATGAGGTGTTTGTTCTTTACCTCAGCTGACTGCCAACTCTGTTTCCAAGAGTCTGGAACAGAGAAGTTCAGTGTAGGCGTAGGGGACCAGATTGGGTGACTAGACATCAAGCGTTGGACAGGGTGGGCGAAGATATCCGCGTATATTGGCAGGTCCGGTTGAGCGTAGATGTGGGAAATGAACTTAGATGATGCTGCATCCCGACGAATATCTGGCGGGGCGATGTTGCTAAGAACTGGCAGCCATGGAACCGGGGTGGAACGGAGGGTTCCAGAAATTATCCTCATGGAGGAATATAATTTGGAATCGACCAAGTGGACATGGGGGCTACGGAACCATACTGGGGCACAGTATTCTGCAGTGGAATAGCATAATGCCAGAGAGGATGATCGTAGTGTGGAAGCGCTCGCGCCCCATGAGGAGTTGGCCAGTCTTGCAATGATGTTATTCCTCGCGCCCACCTTTGCTGCAGTTTTTATGAGATGTTCGTGAAATGACAGGGTGAGATCGAGAGTAACGCCAAGATAGACTGGCTGGGCTTCATGCCAGATTCTCGTATCATCAAGCTGCACATTAAGCTCACGCGAGGCCGAGGCATGGTGTAGATGGGAAACAGATGATACCGTTTTTGCAGTGCTAGGAATTAGTCGCCATTTTTTACAGTAATCAGATATCAGAGACATGTCTTTCGTGAGTGTTTCCTCGAGGATGTCGAACTTGGATGCCTGAGTTGCACAGCAGATGTCATCGGCATAGATGAACTTCCTTGAAGAAGTTTCTGGAAGGTCATTGATGTAAATATTAAATAGCGTAGGAGCCAGAACAGAGCCCTGGGGGAGGCCACTTGAGACAAGTCTCCATCTGCTAGACTTATCACCCAGATGCACCCGGAATCTTCTGTTTTGGAGAAGAAACGATATAGTGTTGACCACCCATGGAGGCAGGCATCTTGAGATCTTGACTAGGAGACCACGGTGCCAGACCGTGTCATAGGCTGCTGTGAGATCAACAAAGACAGCACCTGTCTTTAAATTCTTCTGGAATCCATTTTCAATGTAAGTTGAGAGGGCCAGGGCTTGTTCTCAGGTACATCTTCCTGGGCGGAAACCAGCTTGGGTGGGTGCTAGGAATTTCTCTGTAAGAGGAGAAATATGTGACAGAAGCAGCCTCTCAAGGAGTTTGTAACACACGGAGAGGAGAGAAATTGGTCTATAGCTGGTGGCCAGTGTTGGGTCTTTCTTTGGTTTCAAAGTTTTTCCCTGCAAAAGTTCATATAGTAGGATGCCTAGCAAAGCCATGCCTCTTTGAGTTTTAATTAGAGCTGTATCTCAGAATGCCACCTATTAGATCACTGTGTGTGCCACCCTCACCTTCTCCACTATAGACAAGCACCAAAACTTGCAATGCTGGCTACATTCCTAGGATATAAATGACTGTAAACAAAGTGTGCGCCATTTTATTTCTGTGGGCTTGAAGAAAGTTGCAAATTCACATCACATCCATCCAGCTTCCTCTAATGCTAACATCTCCCTTGACTGCTGTGAATCTTTTGAAAGCCCCGACTGAATAATAATGCAAAACTATCCACTCCTCTATAGGCCTGATTTGATTATTTCCAATTTTCCCACAGGCAGTGTAGAGAACTCCAGAATTTTCACAGCACTTATTATTTTTTGGCAGTAAGGATAAGGGGTTCTCTATTTGATGGTTCTCTGATTGAGTATTTCCATTTTGTCTTTAAGGAGCCTAAATCTTCACCAATTAATTTAAAAGGGGGAGGGAATTCTTCCTTCCTGACTTTTGTTTCTCTTGAACTAAGTGTTTTGAAGACAGCTCCTCCCAACCATGCTATTTTTAAAGAGCTTCTATTCATCTATATTTTATTTTGCTTGTTTATTTATTTTAGATTTTCACACTTTGACTGGGTCTCCTATTTCAGGCACTGACTGTATATATTCTTTTATTGCTGTCGTATCTTCACCACTCTAAATTACCTACAGTTTTTCTTCATTTGGTCCTAGGAGGAAGGGCTTTTGGAAGGTAATTAGATCATGCATGTGCCACCTTCTTGAATTAGTTTAGTACCATTATGAAAGAGACACAATTCTAAAATTTCTGTCCATGTACAGCACATATCTGCACCCTTTTGATTATTTTTGTCACCAGCCATAATGACAAACAGGAGTGTTTGCTTTTGTCATCAATTTTACCTTTGGGTTTATGTCTGCATATTCAAATTATTGCTCTGCTTGGCCATTTTTCTTTCTTTTTGAATTTGGTAATTGGGAAGGAATGAGGAGATACACACACACACACACACACACACACAGAGAGAGAAGGACTGAAGCAGTGTCTCACCCCTCACAAAGCTTCCCTTCTGCAGGCTGGAATGGAAGTTTGAACTCGAGTCCTTGTACATGTAACATGTGCACTCAAGCAAGTACACCATTGCCTGCCCTTCAGCTACCTCCAGGAGTTAGGATTCACGTAGAGTTTAAGGAGTGTGATAAAGGATTTCTTTTGCTTAGTAGGCTACATGCTCACTTTTGTTGTGCATGATTTCTCTATTGCTTTATTTTTGCTAAGGAGACTATTGGTATCACAGGAATGCGATTCCCCATTTCCCTAAAGTATGTATCAGTATGCCTTGTCCACCACTAAAGCACCATCTTCCTTCACCATAGGGTGATAAACCCCCTTAAATCCCCTCCCAGTGGTGGGTGATTTTGATTTTAGCTGCATTCATGGTATGGCTGATTTGCACTTTGGCCCCATTAATTTTCAAATCATGTCCACTGTACCAGAAAGATGATAAAAGCCTAAAGAACCTGGCGCCATGCTGTACATGTCTTTAGGGCAATAAACATGTCATGTTGATGACTACACAATCTGTCAAGCTTCCTGATACTAAAACAGATCTTAATACACTCATTGCCATGTATTTAACATGAAATCGGAGAAAAAGGATCACAAGGAGGTACATTAAGTCTGCTGCTAAGTAGCTTGATCATAACCATGTTATAGATCGATTTTGACTGCTGTTAATGTTGTTACGGTTACCAAAGTCCTCTTTTCATACGCTAGCTTCTCTCATGTTCTCTACCCGACCGTTCTCCTACTTCTATTATGTCATTAAGAAGAAGTTCTCAATAATCTCCTACTTCTCTTTCAAGTCAAATCTGTATTTAAAGAAGCACATTTCATAGGCTGGTTGGTGGCACATCTGGTTAAGCAGACCAGGTTCAAGCTCCTAGTCCTTACCTGCTGGGAAAGCTTTGTGAGTGGTAAAGTAGTGTTGCAGGTGTCTCTCTGTCTCCCTCCCATTGTATTTCCCTCTTTCCTCTTGATTTATGGCTGTCTCTATCAAATAAATAAAGATAATTTTTTAAAAAAATAAACAAAAAAGAAGCACATTTCTTTGGGCTCTTAGACTGAAAATACAATTATATGAGTTCTTGACCAGTGGAACATTCCTTTACGTATTCAGGATATTATTACAGAAGAATGCAAGGTAATCTCTGGATTTGAAAAGTTCTTGTGATTCAGCTTTCATCACCCAACTCCTTACTCCTTGATTGCCAATGTTTACAAAAGAATTCTTTGAGTTGGTCTACTCCTCACTGTAGTCTTGATCTTTTAGTTCACATTCTTCTGCTCTTGAGTTGTATTATGTCTCTAACTTCTTCCTTGCCTGCTTATCAGAGCCTAAACACTTATTGTGAGATGGAGTTTTAGTGAAGCGTTCTATGTGATTGGGAAAAAACAACAACAACAAACCTTACGCTAATTTGTTCATTTAGATGGTTTCATTAGGGTCAGGAGGGAACTCACCTAGTAGGGCTCCTGATTTACCGTCTCTGACACAGTTCAAAGCTTGACACCATTTTGGAATGCTATGGGCAAGACCAGGAGAGTTTCATGGATAGTAGAGTGGTTTATTAGTGTCTCTCTTTGTTCTGTCCATCTTCTCTAAAATAATGAATGAAAAAAATGTTGTATGGAGAAGTACTGAGATATTATGTATCTACATTAAAAAAAGGCTACTCTTTAAAGCAAATATTATCTGACACCCACACTCATAGGAAATCAGACAATCCCAAACTTTTATCTACAGAAACACAACTCAGAGAAGTAGGCAAAATATTAGAATATGATATGGAGGGTGACATGACTGAGGTGTGAATTAGGGAACTATGATGTCAAAAAATGTACAGAAAAAAAAAGAGAAAGGAAGAGAAGAAGAAAGAAAGGAAGGGAGAAAGAAAAGGAACCAAGGTTGATGAAATAAATCATAAAGCTTTTTATTTTATTTTATTTGACCTTTTGGGATCATCTGGCACAGGTTACCACTGTCTTTTTGATACTATTCCATCTGTTCAATTTCTTCTTAAAAAATTTTTAACATTTATTTATTTATTTTCCTTTTTGTTACCCTTGTTGTTTTATTGTTGTAGTTATCGATGTTGTCATTGTTGGATAGGACAGAGAGAAATAGAGAGAGGAGGGGAAGACAGAGAGGGGAGAGAAAGACAGACACCTGCAGACCCGCTTCACTTCCTGTGAAGCGACTCCCCTGCATGTGGAGAGCTGGGAGCTGGAACCTGCATCCTCACGCAGGTCCTTGTACTTTGTGCCACATGCCTTTGACCCGCTGTTACCACCCCACTCCTGCCATCTGTTCACTTTCTTACTGTTGACTTTCTCTAATTTCCCCCCTCTCTGAATGTTTATGTGGAAACTTTTCCTCTAATATCTCTTCCTTCCCACAATACACTACTGAATGTAAAGCAATAGAAATTTTCTTGACTGCCTGTTTCATTTAGGCATAGCTAAGTATGTTATCCACATTGGTGGGGTCGTCTGTCCAGGGAAGTCTGATCAGCATCATGCTAGCATCTGGAACTTGGTGGTTGACAATAGAGTTAACATACAAAGCCAAACAAATTATTGAATAAACATGGACCTAAAGGCTGGAATAGCACTGATGAAGTGGTGGTGGGGGGGTTCTCCATTTTGTAGATAGCTAGTAGGCATATTTTAGTTATATTCCAAAGGGCCTGTAGCTATACTAGTTTTTTGTTTTTTTTTAAACCTGAGCCTGAAATCTGATATGCAGGTGGATCCAAATTATTGTCTGGGGAGGTGATGTCATGGCTGGAAAAGGGACAGAAAACTGGATCAGTGAAGAGAGTAGCTCCCTAATATGGGGGAGGGATATATATACTGTTGACTGTAAACCCCAACATTTTGATGTGATCTGGGGCCCATATTCAGCTTAGGAGCCTATTTGACCTCTGCATCCCTATAGATCTGAGCTCACACTCTTGTGGTCATGAGTAGGAACATTCCAAGCTGCCCTAACTTCTATTTATTCTGTCCCTATGACCAGTAGCCTCATACCTAAATTTCATCCATAATTACTTTAACCAGACTGTCATTACTGTCCAATTTGTTTTTTTCATTTTTCCTTTTAAAATATGAATTATATCTATATAAGCCGTTGACCATTGGCTCACTGATTTTATGTTCATTTTTATTTTCTCTGCCTTTTTTCCCCTATTTAAACATATAAAAATTCGACTCAATAACTGTCTGTGTTTTTCTCTCTACCAGCCTGAATTTTGTTTTTCACTCTTTAGCAGAATCTTGATAATTCATGTGTCATGTCCATGATCATGAAATTTCCATGGTAGATACTAAATTCCTGGAAGGTGACCAAAGTAGGTTGAACATAGTTTGAAATGTGTTTTCATAAATTATTTTTGATATGAGAAACACAAATGTATTTTTAAAAAATATGTCCCTAAGTGGATCATCCTTTGGCTATCTTTATTTTTGAAATAATAACCAACTGTTACGACATAAAGTGTTTGGAAGAATGAGGCCCTGCAGCAATAGCAGCAACCTCATTTTAAGAATTTTGCTTTTGCATTTCCCTTGTGGTTGCGGCCAAGATTATATCCCTTGATGGTCACACGCCAGGAGCCAGGAGGTGGGGTACCAGCTAGAGCTCATAAGTTACCATGTGTGAAGACCTGTATTCAAATCCTGCTTCCAACTGCAGAGGTGCAGGAGGGAAAGCTTCACAAATGGTGTAGCAGTGTTGTAGATGTTTCTCCTTCTCTCTCTGCCAGTTTTTAAAAATCTGTCTTTCTCTTTCTATAAAAAAGTAAGCAAAATGAAAAGCAGTGTGTCTGCCAGGAGTTATGAAGCCATATACACAGTAAGCTTCAGTGATGACCATAGTGGCAATAAATAAATAAATAAATATTAAAAAAATCACATAAAGTATAGAGAAAACATTCATCACACAATTCTTTCTACTGAGTTCTGAATTTCATTTAACTTTCATTGTGTATATTTATATACTGCAAGCATGAATATCTTATTTTATATGTACTTGGGAATGTTTTCATTGAGTGGCAGAAATATATCCATTAACTAAAATAAAACACTAAATACATAGAATATTATCAATGGATGTTTTAGAAATATTTCAGTTTTCCAAGACAGGTTTGCAGGATTTGAGCTTCAAACAGAAAAACAATTAGGGGCAGGGGAGATAGTATAATGTTTACACAAAAGATTTTCATGTCTGAGTCCCTGAGGTCTTAAATTTAATCCTCCATGCCATCAAAAGTAAAACAAATTAGAGGAACAAAGAAAAACAAATCCCACTCATAAACAGAAGTTGAGAAAGAAGAACAGAAAGGGAAATCCAAAGCAGGAGTTGACTGAATTTGGAGTAGGGCACCAAAGAAAAAACCCTGGGTGGGGGGTGAGGGTGAATGTTTAGCTTCATGGGGCCTGGGATGGGTGGGGGTGGGACAAAGTCTTTTGGTGGTGGGGATGGTGTTTATGTACAAAAAATCAAAAAAAGAAAAACAAATCAAGGGACTAAGTGGTGACTAAATACCATGTTCAAGGATCCAGGTTCAAACCCTTAATCTCCATCTTCAAGGGTGGTGAAATATGTTGCAGACCTCTATGTCTCTCTGCCTCTCCCTCTCCCTCTCTCTCTCCGTCTTTCCCTCTACCTCTCTCTGTCTCTCCCTTTCCCTCTCTTTATCTCTGTCTCTCCCTCTCCTCTCTCTTTCTATGTCTCTCTCCCTCTCTGTCTCTCCCTCTTTCCCATCCTCTCTCCCTGCCCCTCTCCCTCTTTCCTCTCCCTCTCCCTCTCCTCCCTCTTCTCTCCCTTCTTCTTCTGTCTTTATCAGAAGATATCTGTCTCTATTTCTTTTAAGGACCCAAGATACAGCTCAGTTTGGTTAATGTGTTTGCTTTGTCATGAAATGACACCTCACCTATGGAAACTCAGGGCTCTGGGTTTTTCTCTTTATGTGAAAAAATCAATCTGGTGCAGTGAAACTCCACTGCAATGAAACTCCACTGAATATAACAAAACAACAACAAAAAAGAACCTTTTGTACAGTATAGTGATATAAGTTATAAAATGTAGCATCTCCATAAAGATTGCATTTAGAAATCAAACTTTTGATAAGTGACAGTGTTCTTACATTTGATTTATATCTACTAAATCTGAGACATTTAAAATTGTATATTTACATACTACTTATATAGGCCAAATATACTATATATATATAGTTAGGGCATTGCTCAGCTCTGGCTTATGGTAGTGCAGAGGCAAGGGATTGAACCTGGGGACTTTGGAAACTCAAGCATGAGAGTACCTCTGTATAACATTATGCTACCTATCCCTGATGCAATATACTGTAAATACTTTATTTGTATTTTTTATTAAAAACTGAAAATAATTATGGGATAACTATATTTTCCATTTAAATGTTAATTTTTTTAAGTCCAAACTACTTTGATTGCAGTTAAGAAGTAGAAATATTGCAATGTGAAAATAAATTTCAGGAAAGCCTAGGGGGAAGAGGGAGATACTTCTTTGAGGGTATGAGTCCATCCCCTTTACTTAAACCCTGTCTATGTCATACCTGGGCCTGCTTCCATTGATCTATTGAGGTAGCCAGGTGTGCCTACCTTATTAAAAACTCCTCCCACAATATGCAAAGTGTATCCTTGGTGCTTGCGAAGGCCTGTCTCACTCTGTGCAACGTTTCTGTGTAACTTTCAGCTTCTTCCCCACTGGCATGGGAAACAGATGCTGTCCATCAAAGTGTCCATATTCAAGATGCTTGTGGTTTTCAGATCTGGCTCTGTGTGTGTGGGTGTTCCTGCACTGACTCTAATAAGGTCACCTAGTGGAGGGATTTATTTCCTAATAGTGGAGGCTTTAGGGAAGGTTGAGCTTGACTGTCTACATCTGTTCATGGGATGTCATAGACTGAATAATTTCTAACACATGGTAAACGTCTATTGTGTATGGGAGGCAGAACTGATCAGTGTTCTGATCTCTTTCATATTCATATCTTTCTCCACTCCAGTACAAATATAAGCACAAATACTAAAAAATAAATAGATCAAAATAAATATAAAGATAAAATATTAAAGATAAAATAGATAAAAATTTATATAAATACAAATAAATATATAAAAATGAATAGATCTCTAATAATAAAAATAAATTCTCATATTTCATTCCACTGTATTCATAATAATAGTTTCAAACACAGTAAGTTGTCAACTTTTCAATAGATCACTACTTTTTTTATTTTGTTTGATTTTTAAGTGTTCACTTTTATTCTTTGTGTTTGCTAACTAAACATATTTGTTCTCCCATGGAATTTGACATTAATTTTCCATGGATAGTCCCATTAAGTAAGGCTTCCCTAAAACTTCAAATGTTAGTATATCTATAATGAAAAAGACTTTCAGATTAAGTTTTTTTCTTTACTACTTCCAATTATAACTTCTCTCCTCTCTCTCTTTCTCTCTCTCTACCTTTATTAGTTTAGGGGATAGAATTTCTTCTGAAACTAACTTTCCACATTGTAGATTCTTCTCATCTCTAAAATCTAATGATGGGAGTATATAATGCCATAGTCTGTATCCCATAGTTAACAACTAGAAAAACTACAATTAATAGATTAAATAACTGCTTTTCAGAGACTCAGTAACAGACAGAACAGGACTGAGACTCCGAGTGGAAGAATGTCACCCACTAACCATATTTTTTTCAGATTTAGTCCACTTCATGGTTTCCAGCACAGGTAATGGTGGGGGGGGGGTCAAATAGATTTAATAATTATTGCTGTTTTAAAATAGAGAGAGAGATCAAATACAGTTGAAACTGAAGTGGCCGTAGAGAGTGGTGCACAGTACAAAAAAGATAGAAGTCTGCATTTAGAGAAAGAGATGAGGGGCCACTGGTGGTACGACCTAGTTGAGTGTACATGCTATAATGCACAAGGAGCAAGGTTCAAATCCCCAGTTGCGGGTTGTTCTATCTATCTATCTATCTATCTATCTATCTATCTATCTATCTATCTATCTATCATCTATCTATCATCTATCTATCTATCTATCTATCTATCTATCTATCTATCTATCTATCTATCATCTATCCTTCTTTACCCTCTTGATTTCTGTCTGGATCTAGCCAGTAAATAAAGATAATAATAAAATCATTTATTAAAAAATAAAAATAAATGAACTAATATTCAGTGAGATCTTCAGGAATGTTTGTTGAACACTCAGCTGTGAAAACAATGGTCCTGAATGTATTCAACTTGATGCTACTCTCCAGGCAAGACAACACTAAATGTATTGGCATAAGGCAACTATCAAGAAACTGCTAAGTCAGTCCCAGATCTCAGAAGTGCATAGGAACATTCAAGTGATAACAAGATTGTAACAGAGAGCCCTTGATAAACAGTGGCATTGAACAGAAAGACCCGAGAGTCACACTCAGTGAGAGAGATGAATATACCTTGGGAAAAAAATTTCTGCAGACGAACTCTGATGGACTGTAAAATGTACAAGTCTATGAACAAATTCACTTATTTGTAAAAAAAAAAAATACAATAGGAAACATAGCTTTTGAACAAAATTCTCTTTTAAAAAATTCTCTTTAAACTTACTGAAATCCTGGTGATAAAAATCAAACTTTTTTTTATTCCCATGCATAATAAAGTCCTCTCTTAAAATGGGAAAGAAAATAAAAACATATTTAATTTTCATTAAGTAGGAATGATAAATTCCACCTCATAATAGTATAATTATTGCAATGTTTAGAATTCTATAAAATTACTAAGACACAGTCAAATTTCAGCATAGTTTAGGAAAAACTATAAGACTATAAATGGAAACAGATTTCAAATGGCAAAGTGATATAATTAGCAGGAAACTACAGACATTTTAAGCAACTGTTTACCCAAGATTTTAAGGGAAAACAAAATGTAATAATAAGATAAATCAAACATGCTGATTTTCTTCCCAAAATACTAAACAAAAATATTGGTGTTTGCTTTAAGAGTTATTAATAAATACTGTATTTTAAATGTTATACTATTTATCAAGGTGATTTTTAATATATTTATTTATTCATGAGAAAAATAGGAGAGAAAGAACCAGACAGCACTCTGGTACATGTGCTGCTGATGATCGAACTCCAGGCCTCATGGTTGAGAATCCGATGCTTTATCCACTGGGCTACCTCCCTGACCACAAGGTAATTTTTTTTTCAAATAAAGGAGTTAAACAAGGAATTAGAAGTAAATAATAAGGTCATTGTGCAAACTTTCTATGGAATCTACAAAAATCAACTTGACTTTAGAAATGTCTAGAAAGATGGCAGATACAAATTATTAAGTTATCTATTGACTGGTAGCAAATGTTCCTATACAGTGTTTGTATGCCGGTAATAATTTATTACACTTCTTTATTTTCTTTAGATATGCTAAGAGATTAATTTAGAGCAAGGTATAATAATCTTGTCTCTGATGTAGAATCTAACTCTTCACAAGGAGACTTTGTCTTTGGAATCCACATGGAGGTGTTCAAATACCCACATTTAAGCTTTTCTTTTTTCTTTTTCTTTTTCTTTTCTTTTCTTTTCTTTTCTTTCTTTCTTTATTTATTTATTTATTCCCTTTTGTTGCCCTTGTTGTTTTATTGTTGTTGTCGTCGTTGTTGGATAGGACAGAGAGAAATGGAGAGAGGAGGGGAAGACAGAGAGGAGGAGAGAAAGATAGACACCTGCAGACCTGCTTCACCGCCTGTGAAGCGACTCCTCTGCAGGTGGGGAGCCGGGTTCGAACCGGGATCATTATGCCGGTCCTTGTGCTTTGCGCCACCTGCGCTTAACCCGCTGCGCTACAGCCCGACTCCCCGCTTTTCTTTTTTTTTAATTCTTTCTTTCTTTCTTTCTTTCTTTCTTTCTTTCTTTCTTTCTTTCTTTCTTTCTTTCTTTCTTTCTTTCTTTCTTTCTTTCTTTCTTTTACTCTTTCTTTCCTTCTTTCTTCCCTTTTGTTGTTTTATTGTTGTAGTTACTATTGTTATTGATGTCATCATTGTTGGATAGGACAGAGAGAAATTGAGAGAGGAAGGGAAGACAGAGAGGGGGAGAGAAAGATAGACACCTGCAGACCTGCTTCACCACCTGTGAAGCGACTCCCCTGCAGGTGGGGAGCCGGGGGCTGGAACATTTAAGCTTTTCTACCGGACATTATGGACAGGGGACAAATATGAAAATTCTGATTTGGGCAGGCAAAACTAAATTGCCTTTCATAAGTAATTTTTGTAAGACATAAAGTCTCTTTTCTTTCTTTTTTTTTAAAATATATTTTGTTTATTTTTTCTTTTTGTTGCCCTTGTTGTTTTTATCATTGTTGTGGTTATTATTATTGTTGTTATTGATGTTGTCGTTGTTGGATAGGACAGAGAGAAATGGAGAGAGGAGGGGAAGACAGAGAGGGGGAGAGAAAGACAGACAGCTGCAGACCTGCTTCACTGCCTGTGAAGTGAGTCCCCTGCAGGTGGGGAGCCCGGGGCTCGAACCGGGATCCTTACGCCGGTCCCTGCGCTTTGCACCACCTGCACTTAACCCGCTGCGCCACCGCCTGACTCCCATAAAGTCTCTTTTCTAGCATAATTCTGTTTGCACTGTTGTCAAAACATATATTGTAAGATATAGCCAGGTTTAAGGAAGTAGGAATTTCATCTCTAGGAGAAATATGATGCTACACTGTACCAGGAGCATTTAGCATATTATGTGCTACTATTCTTAAAGAATATTCTCAGTAACTCCAGTCAATGTTCAAAAACTACTTGCATATCTATTTGTAATATATAATTTGGAGATTAAGAAGTTAAAACATCACCATATTTAGGTTAAAAGAGCATGGATTGGTTTGACTGGTAAAATCTATCTAAAGGCCATATATGATAAAAATCACACAATATTATTAAGAGAAATGAAAGAAGGTCCAGATAAAAACAAATATATACTATATACTTAGACAGAAAGGATGGCATGTTTTCTTTAAAAAAAATGAAAGAAATGTTCCCTTAAATAAGTCAACTGGCTCAAGGTAATGCAATTAAAAATTCTAGAAAGTTTCTTTTAAAAATATTAGCATGTTTTGTTGTCTTTGTGGATATTGATAACTGAAAATGACAAGCTGATCCTAAAATGTGTGTAATAATGCAAAATATTTACAGTAGTTCAATTCAAATATGGAAATAGAAGTTTTCCAACACAAAACTTTGTTGAATCTTTCAGAGACATGGCAAAGATGGTACCTAATGGAGATGTTTCTCTTGGACAATGATTTATTTTAATAAAACAAACTGTGTGTAGGCAAAATATCTTCTCTCAATATGAAAAATAAAATCTCAAGGCCAAATATTATTACAGTGAATGTGGTATGTGTGGGGGGGAAACAGCACAATGGTTATGTAAATGTCTTTCATACAAGAGGCTCTGAGCTCCCCAGGTTCAGTTCTCTGCAGTACCATCAGCCAGAGTTGATCAGTGCTGATCTATTGAAGTTTCTTCCTCTGTGACTTTCAGGTCCCAGGTTCAACCCTAGCACTACTGCTACCATAAACCAGAACTGAGCAGTGCTCTGGTCTTTCTCTACCTCTGTATTTTAGTATCTCTCATTAAAATAAATAAAATATTGGGAGTTGGGCGGTAGCTCAGCAAGTTAAACTCGGGTGGCACAAAGCGGAGAGATCAGTGTAACAATCCCGGTTCGAGCCCCTGGCTCCCCACCTTCAGAGGGGTCGCTTCACAGGTGGTGAAGCAGGTCTACAGGTGTCTATATTTCTCTCCTGCTCTCTGTCTTCCCCTCCTCTCTCCATTTCTCTCTGTCCTATCCAACAATGACATCAATAACAACAATAATAACTACAACAGTAAAACAACAAGGGCAACAAAATGGAATAAATAAATATTAAAAAATAAAGTATCATAATCCAATAGATTACCATTTTACTACTCAACACTTTGTCAGTGTTTTGGGTTTTTTTTTTTTTTTTTTTTGATTTTTGATTCATTGAGAGACATAATTGCAGTTTTTGGTTCTTGAAGGAAAATGAACTTAACTATTGATCTACATGAGCAACGCAAGGATGATCAGATCTTTTTGTAAATGTCTCATAAATTACAGCCACATGATAATAATACACAGACAGCACTTCACAGCTTCAGAACCATCAGGCGAGAAATATGAATCCCCTAGGACCACCTACCCACCTTTCCCTGACCAAGGAAGATTGTTTTATTTATATTTGAATTTATGAAATCATTCTGGGCTTCATAAATTCTCTCCTCTATTTGGTTATCTCCTCTGTTTGACCTACATCATTTAATGTTTTCCCTTTGACTGGAAACAAAATGAAATGATTATATTGAATGTCCTTCTGTAAAAGTTTATAACTGGATAATTATGAACAGAGAGAACATGAGAGCTTTTGGTCTCTATTTGTTTGAACTGGCATTTAATAATCCGGCAGATTCTGAGTTAACTTGAACATACACTATTATTATGTGTTACACTGTTCCGTATGCTTAAACATATATCAGCCTATACAAATACGAGATTATTGCATGCCACCCTGTAGTTGCTTCTTAATTAGCCTTTAAATATTCAGATTTGGGGTTGTAATCTTACCTATAATTCTTCAGGGCTTTACATAGTCTCCCTGAATTCATTAAGTCTTATAATATTTTTTACTTATAATTGAAAAAATAAAACATTTGAAAACTGGCTTCCTCTTAAAAAAGTGCTTCCAGAACTCCTTCGTGAATATACAACAAATGACACTGGTAAGTAGATATTGCACACAGGCACAATAACTTGCTTTCCTTTGAATAATTTTGTCACGATGGAAACAGAATAAGAGCTTCTCCAAATTTCATCAAAGGGATCAAAGAATGCCTACTATAGACTATGTTGCATTTTTAATTTTATTATTTTAATACTGTGGCGTTTACTAGCTTCATGCTTTCAGAACCAAGAAGGATATGTAGCAGGTTAATCTTCAGTTGAAAGGTTGCGTGGATGCCGTGAGATCTTCTAAACATTTAGTGGTGGCTCTTAAGCCTTTCTGAAACATAAGTGGATCGGCAAAATGTTTGTAAATATAGTTCCTAGAAAGACCTTCTAAGGAATAGTTTACTTAAGTTCAAATAAAGATAAAAAAAAATCTGCCCAAGGTTACATGACGAGTAAATGTCAGACCAGAGGGGGAAATGTTAGAGGAAGATGATTAAAGGGCTCTGAACCCCAGCCCCACTGGGACCTGAATTTTTTTGTGACCAGTGACATGGGCTTTTTCCCCACCACTGAGAGGAAATTGTATTTGGTGAACACCTGAGAAAGCCAGGTCAGGTTTCATTTACCTGAGATGGAAGAAGAAAAGGGAAACATACCAGAAGTTGTAAGTGTGGCTTACAAAGAAAGTGAGGATGGAGAGTAGGAGTACATAACAGGCATAAGCTTCCACCAAACAGCCCAATGTGTTTCTCTGGTGTTTCATTTTCCTGATTAAAAGTTTAAATAGCTGGAGAAAAAATATGGGAGAGAATCAGAGTGGGGCATAGAAGGCTTTAACAACAACAACAATATCATGGTACCTATACTCAGTGGAGTACTTCTCAGTACTTAAAAAAAAAAAAAAAGACTATCTTGTGTCCTTTGTGACAAAATGAAGGGAACTAACAGTGATTATGCTTAGTAAAGTATATAAGGACATTGTGAACAACTACCAGATGATGTCAGTAATATGTGGAATAAAGAGAATTGAAATGTTTGAACTTAAATGTATGTGTGTGTGTGTTCATGTGTGTGTGTGTGTGTGTATGTTTATGCATTCTTGCTTGAGGATATAAACTTACAATAAAAATTTCTTCTTTCTCCATAAAAATCTAGTATATTGAATTTAACATAGTAACTCTTAAGAAGAGACAGGGGACATAATTGCCAAATTATGGTAACTCACACACACACACTCACACACGCACACACAAGTGGTATAGATATTGTAAATGCATACATTCTTAAACTAATAAATATTTTAACAGATGTGCTAAGTGTGTACTTATTCTTAAAATAATTAAATACTAATATATACTTTATTTTATTTTTTTGCTTTCTGAGAAGCTTAACCAAAGGAAACTAAATCTAATACATGCTTGTGACATCCTGAAAATAGAAAAAAGCACTAACCAACCAACAAAACATAACAAAATCAAGAACGAGAGGGAGCTGGGTGGTAGTATACCTGGTTGAGCACACAAGTTACAAAATTAAGAACAACTAATACGAAAACCTTTCAAATGTCACATATCCCTCTAGTCTATTTTATTTCCTCATATAAGATAGTTTTGCATACTTACGAAATTTGTTTCATTTCATAGAAATAAGCAGAGCTTGATTGTCACTAGTTTGCTCTGCTATGCTTGTTTCCTATCTTAAACTTTCACAAATGGAGGCACATGTTCCTAAAATTAAAAATGAAGGGATAGGGAGCTGGGTGGTAACACAGCATGTTAAGTGCAGGTGACACAAAGCGCGAGGACTGGCATAAGGATTCCGGTTCAAGCCGCTGACTCCCCACCTGCAGAGGAGTTGCTTCAAAGGCAGTGAAACAGGTCGGCAGGTGTCTATCTTTTTCTCTCCTTCTCTGTCTTCCCCTCCTCTCTCCATTTCTCTCTGTGCTATCCAACAACAACAGCATCAATAACAACAATGATAACAGCAACAATTAAAAAAAAACAAGGGCAGCAAAAGGGAATAAATAAATAAACAAACAAACAAACAAACAAACAATGAGGGGTAAACCAATGTCATCTAGTCTTGTTTGGCTCTATATGTTAACTCTTTTTTCAATCACCAGGTTCCTCAAAGAGGGAATCTCATAACCCACCTACTATGTGTTTCTAGTACTAACATTGACTACTCCATAATACAGAGCATGCATTTAAATGGTGGATATAAATTAATATATACTCTGGATACTAAAGGAAAGTACTTTAAACCTTTCTAATCTGGAAGAAAATTCTTCTGAAAACATCACATAGATAACAGACGAGAGTAGCTTATCTGTTTTGGAAAATAAGGCTGTTACATCAACTTTTAAGTATCCTGTGAACAAACATTCAAGGTTACAGCTTACAATCTATTTTTACAGTAACAATATTTCCCATTAAGCAAAGCCCAATAAAATAAATCTTTTTAAAGCTTTCTTGGATATATTTTTCTCTGAGCTGTATTTAGCCTTGAACAGGCATCCTGATGAAAAAATTTCCTAGAAACTCATGTTGAAAACTCAGAGCTTATGAAACCTCACTTTATCTACAGAGACAGCAATGAAAAGGAAAAAAAAAAGTACTATATTTCCAATAAAAAAACTGTAACTCTTTTTTTCTGCTAAAAATTCTTTTTTATTGTATTAACATGCTGTCAGAACACATAATCCAATTTCATATAACAATCAATTCTAAAACAATTACAAAGGCTGAGGTACAGTGCTGGAAAAGATCTTAGAGTTTTCTTGAGTGAAAAATTCTCTGAAGCTACAGAAGTAAATTTTTGAAAGGAAGGAGGGGCTGTCAACTGTGAGTTTCCTATGTAAAAGCATTTGCACATAAACACAACCTAGTCTCTCTCTTTCTCCCTCTGTCTCTCCCTCCCTGTCTCTCTCCATATGTTTATTTATAGTCATAGATAATGTCTGTGTGCATTGAGATATAATGATTTATCCTTTTAAGTTGTTTTATTTATTTATTTACTTACTTATTTACTTTTCATCTTAAAGGAAATGTTACTAGACTGGGCTATTTTGAGAGCATCCAGGACTGTTTGCTTTCCTTCCCTCAATGTTGAGCTAAGGATATGCAATCCTCACAGAAAAGAACCTTTCCTGACCCTCCCTTGGGTAGCCAGTAACTTAAGCCCGTCTGGGAACACTGATCAATCCTGGATGGAAAAAGAAATAAAGAAACTTGTCTGAATACGAGCCCCAATGGAACTGATATGTCAACTGTCTGGGACTAAGTTTTTCTAGTGTTTATTTTTCTGTTGCTGAGCCATGAGCATGTGTAATTCCAATACTCTCAAGCTGACTTTTTCTTTTCTTTTAGATAGAAAAGATAGATGATGATGATAGATAGATAGATAGATAGATAGATAGATAGATAGAGATACATAAGATAGACAGATAGGCAGACAGACAGAAGACAGACAGACAGACAGATATATTGATAGGTAAGAAGAGAGGGGAACAGATGGAGCTTCCCCTAGTGATATATACCCATGAAGTGCTGGCCTTGTCAGTTCATGTTCACACATTACAGGCCATTACCACGTGCCCTAGAACTTGCTTTTTTTTTTTTTCCAGGGTTATCACTGGGACTCAATACCTGCACTAAGAATCCCCTTCTACTGGTGAGTATTTTTCCCTTTTGTTGCCCTTGTTGTCTATCATTGTTATTATTATTGTTGTTGTTGGGTAGGACAGAGAAATTGAGAGAGGAGGGGAAGACAGGGGAAAAGAGAGATGGACACCTGCTCACCTGCTTCACAACTTGAATATCAACCCCCCTGCAGATGGGTACCTGGGGGCTCGAATTGGGATCATTAACTCCAGTCCTTATGCTTCATGCCATGTACGTTTAACCCAATGCACCACTGCCTAACCCCCTAGAACTCACTTTTTATGAATTAGAAAACATAACTTTTGATTTGGGCAATAGAGTATAGAAACTATGGTAAATTTTTTTCTGTACCAGTGAATAAGCATATCTTACCACACATTCAAGATAGAAGCATCTAATAGCTATCATTTTTAACCTGCTAATTGCATGTTTGTTATTGTAACCTATTATTTTTTCAAATATTTATATGTAGTTAAATATATTTCCATTTGCAGTTAGTGAAAATAAAAGAGCAAAAGATAAGATTTCCCATAAAAGAAGCTATTCTCTCATGAGCCTGCAGAAGGCTTTTTATTCCATATGCAGAGCAAATTTCAGATTGTCAGTCCCAAAAAACACAACTCAATTCACACACACACACACCACCACCACCACCACCACCACCACCACTACCACCACCACCACATCTATCCATCCATGCATCTACTTTTATATCTCCTATTCACTCACCTCTTTTTATTATTGACTCTAGATAATTCTGTATGATAGCAAGTGGTATATAATATCATCATGACTTATGGTGCTGCTAACCCTAATTACTTGCTTTAGTCGGTGTCTGCAACTTAACCACTTTCTGGTTTCCCTATATCGTACTCCACATTTTACAAACTAGTTGGTAATTCCAGTGGATATCCAGGAAGTTTGAAATTGAATTCTACTTTTGGGGAAGAATGCAGTCTACTGCCTGACATGCAATTCTCTGATAAGGGAAATTTGTCCCTTCCACCAATGTTTAGTAAAGTCCATATATAAATACTTATGCATACAACATTTTTTTCTTTTAAGTAGTAATGAAATACTGTCATTTATTTTACCTCCAAAACCTTTACCACTGTTGTCAACTGCAGTTTTGTAAATTGACCCTTGTGTCCTTGTTCTCTCTCTCTCTCTCTCTCTCTCTCTCTCTCTCTCTCCCTCTCTCTCTCTCTCTCTCTCTCTCTCTCTCTGTCTTTCTCTCTCTGTCTCTCTTTCTCTCTGGTACCATAAACTTTCCTGAACCACCTCCCATTGTTTCAGTTCCAGGCTAGAATCAGTTGATATTTCTAAAGACTTAAGTTTCACCAAAAAACTGTATCTGAGGGATAAAAACTTAGTTCTGTGTATGCTGTATGTCATTGCTACCTGTGGGTCACCTTCCGCAGCTTCTCTCAGTGGACAGAACTGTGAAATAATGAATTTGTGTAAGGGTATACACATCCACGAGTCTGAAGTAACCTGGATTTAAAGCCAGCACCAAAAGTTTATTCTAAGATTCCTTTGGTGTATATTTTATCTATTTTATTAGTCAGCAAGAAACTGGGATTCCATCATATATAATTTATGTACTATCTTTTATCTATAGATTGTATGTAATTCACAATTGCTAACCCCATCCTCTTTTAGTAAATGAATTGAATAGAGCATACTATTAACATACGCATTTTTAAAAACATTTTTAATCTTTACTTATTTATTGGATAGAGACAGCCAAAATCGAGAGGGAATGGGGTGAAAGAGAGGGAGAAAGAGAAAAAGAGATATATGCAACACCACTTCATCATTTACAAAGCTTTCCCCCTACAGGTGGGATCCAGGGCTCAAACTCAGGTCTTTGCACATTGTAACATACACTCAACCAGGTGTGCCACCACCCCTCCAGCCACTGTGTTTGATGTTTTCTATATGGCTTTTCAACACTCAACAAACCATGACTCTAAGAGTTACCTGGATCAGTGTGTCTCCTCTCTCATTCTCTTCAACATACATTTAAACATAATCACATTGATATGTGATCATACATTTAAAACATAATCACATTGATATATCACCATCTTTATTCCATGTTAGGATCTCTTGACAGTTGGGTTGATATTTAAAGTTTTACACATAGTAGAGTTCATTCAGCATGGGTGTTGACAAATGCCTAAGTCATGTGTCCAACACTCCACTTTCACAAAGGAAAGTTACATAAGCTGAAAAATTATCCTGTGCAGTTGCTATGTAATTAAACAATTTCCTTGGTCAATCTCTATAGTGGTTTAGAAAAATGTGTTAACTTTTAGTATTTTCTTTTTTTTTCTTTATTTCCTTTTGTTGCCCTTGTTGTTTTATTGTTGTAGTTATTATTGATGTTGTTGTTGTTGTTGGATAGGACAGAGAGAAATGGAAAGAGGAAGGGGAGAGAAAGACAGACACCTGAAGACCTGCTTCACTGCTTGTGAAGTGACTTCCCTGCAGGAGGGAAGCCCGAGGCTTGAACTGGGATCCTTATGCCTGTCCTTGCTATTAGCGTGGCCACCTGCACTTAACCCACTGTACTACCGCCTGACTCCCAGTATTTTCTATTAAAGGTAGTAGCAAAACTCTCTGTGGTTCTGCATATATTAAAACTGATTCCAGAAATCTGACCAATTAATCACTGTTAGAAAGTTTCAAGCAGTGATCTAGGAGGTGGCTCAGTGGATAAAATACTGAACTCTCAAGCATGAGTTCCCAAGTTCAACCCCTGGCATCACATGTACCAGTGTGATGTCTGGTTCTTTCTCTCTCTCCTCCTATCATTCTTATTAATAAATAAATAAAATATTTAAAAAATAAAGTTTCAAAGCATGAGTGGGCAGTAAAGCACACATATTATCATGCCTGAGGAACTGGGTTCAAGCCTCTGGTCCCTACCTGCAGGGGGTGGAGGAAGCTTCACAAGGATTGAAGCAGTGCTGCAGTTCTCTCTCTCTCTCTCTCTCTCTCTCTCTTTCTCTTTCTCTCTCTCCCTCCCTCTCTCTCTCTCTCTCATATTCTCTCTCCTTCATTCACCCTATTTGTCTTTCTACTTAAAAATAAAATCCCACCAGGATTGGTAAAGCTCTGTGCAGACACAGAGGCCCATTGATAACCTAGGTGTCAATAAATGAACAAACAACTTTGGTGCACGGTGCTGGTAAAGGGCATAAGTTGGGGGTGAGAGTGTACTACAGACACTCATTACAGAGAGAAGAGAAAGTGAGCTTATGTGTCAACAGCTATGCTATTAACCACTAACCCCTCCCACCCCACTAAAATCATTTTTAAAAAGAACATTTCAAACCAAGAAATATATTGCTTTCAACAAGTTGTGGTGAATCAACTGATGCTACATTTTCTTTAATCATTGTTGCAAGCTGACACAAATATTTTGTAAAATGGATTAAAAAATGTAACCTTTTTAGAACTACTAGGATAAACTAAGTAAAATGTAGGATTACTCAGAACACATGCAACTCAAGCCAATAGATAAAGAAAAATATATATCTATATGTCGGTAAATTTTATTTAAAAGTAATTTTCTCTGGGGTCAGATGCTGGCACATCTGTTACAATGCCCAAGGACTTGGGTTCAAGTCTACGGTCCCCATCTGCAGGGAGAAAGATTTGAGAGTGGCAAAGCAGTGCTGCAGATGTCACTCCGTTTCTCTCTATCTATCTCTATGCCCCCCTTCTATCTTGATTTCTGGCTGTGTCTGTCAATAAATAAATAAATAAATAAATAAAAATAAATAAGCTTCTCTTTGAAAGACAAAAGTCATATAATAGGAAAAAAAAGAGTCCTGGAAGAGGTAAGTGATAACCATAATGAGGAAAAAGCAAATATATGTGTGTGTGTGTCTTTTTCCCCAAGAAGTCCCAAACTTAAAGTACACTGTTTATTATCAAATGAAATTATCCACAGATAAGGCTGAATAAAAGGGGTGGAGGTTGCTGATAAAAATGAATGCATTTCAACATGTTTATTCTGACTGATGAAAAACCGGTAGAATATATATATATATATATATATATATATATATATATATATATATATATATATAAAATTTGTAGATAGTTGCTGGAAATACAAATGAATCTGTGATAATGGAAAGCATATCTGTGATTCCCAGGGACTATTAGTGAAAGAAGTATTACAAAGAAAAACAAGGAAGCTTTAGAGGGTGAAGGAAATGGTTGCTGTCTTGACAGCAGCGATAGAATCACATAGTATGCACAGATCTGCTAATAGCATTGCACTTTTTCTTCTGTAATTCAACTATAATTTATGGGGACTACTTTAAAAAAATTACCAAGAATGGCAGGAGGTTGCACTGATGAATGTCTCAGGATGACTAAGACCCCAGTGGCCTGTCACCTCAACAAGTTGTCAGCCCTCCAGGCCATGCAGTTTTTTCATGGGCTGAAGTGGTGAACCATTCCATTCAGAATTCTAACCCCTGAAATTGAGTGAGGGACACTAAGGGGTCCCCCTGGAAGACCACTGTTTGGTGGGGATCTGTTTAAAGAGGTTATCTCAATTGTAATAGGAAGCCAGAGGTCCCAGGGTTTTGAGCTGGTATCATGGTGGCCAAAGTTCTCAGACTGTGCAATGAGGTGTTGACTCTTTCGAACATCTGTTTCATGTGGAATGTCTCTCTGTGTTGTTGTCCTACTCTTCAAAGATGCAGGAAAAAAGAAAAGGAAGAAGGGAAGGAAGGAAGGGAGGAAGTAAGGAAGGAAAGTAAAAATAAAGAATCTAACTATCCTGGCTGTCTGGAGACACCTCAACAAGGCTGTGGATCCAGCCATGGAACCAATGAACACTAAGCAGAACTGAAAAGCTCAAAGTAGAACCAATGAACTTGATGCTCTGGCACTGAGGGTGTGAAAAGCAGGACACACCCACATGTGTACAAGGCTTAAGATCCTGGGGACACTCTCCTGCCTTCTTTCAGTGAATGCTCAGGCTTTGCTGTGGTCTGGGGGACATACTTTGGGGAGGGCCCAGTCATTTCTCCATGGACACATGACAAACAAGCTGAGAATTGAGACTTTGCCCTGGAACTTAGTAAGCTGTCTCTCCTCCATTATCTATGTGAAAGGTTGAAAGTAACTGAGCTTTTCAATTTGATTGGTTTGTTTCTGCTTTAATCTTCCTTGCAATTGGGTTTGTATCATCAAAGATGACCTTGAGGTTTAGGTGGGAAAGTGTTACACCAATGTTTTCCTCTAAGTGTTTGATAGTTTCTGGTCTAACATTCATGTTCTTACTCCATTTGGAGTTGACTTTTGTTTCTGGGGAGATAAAGTGGTTCAGTTTCATTCTTCTGCGTATTTCAACTCAGTTTGCCCAGCACCATTTATTGAAGAGAGCTTCCTTTCTCCATTTAATACTTAGGGACCCCTTATCAAAGATTACATGTCCATAGGTATGGGGGTTTAGTTCTGGGCTTTCAATTCTGTTCCACTGGTCTGTGTGCCTATTTTGTTCTAGTACCAGGCTGTTTTGATGATGATGACCTTATAATATAGTTTGAGATCTGGGAGTGTGATGCCTCCATTTCTGTTTCTTTTCCTCAAGATTGTTTTGGCAATTCTAGGTGTTTTCTGGTTCCAGACAAATGACTGCAGCTTGTGTTCTATTCTCTTAAAGATGCTTGGTGGAACTTTGATGGGTATTGCATTAAATTTGTATATTGCTCTGGGGAGAATATTCATTTTGATGATATTAATTCTTCCAATCCATGAGCATGGGATGTCTTTCCATTTCTTGGTATCATTTTCTATTTCCTTGAATAGTGACACATAGTATTCAGTATACAAATCTTTCACTTCTTTGCTTAGGTTTATTCATAGGTATTTTATTGATTTTGCTGCAGCAATGAATGGGAGTGATTTCTGGATGTCTTCTTCTTCAGATTTAGTGTTTGCATAAACAGACATGATGGGCCTATGTTGGTCCCTGTTCAGGTGCCAGATGCTGAGCTAGCTTCGCGGGAGGGAGAGAGAAGACCAGGGACTCATGGCTGAGTGGGAAGCAGTGCATTGTTTATTGAGAAAAGAATATGCATTTATAGTTTCCAGGAAGGAAGTGGTAGGGTGGAAAACTGGGTGTGACTAGGAGAGGAGGCGGAGCGGAAACAGTGCCAACCAGTGGGATTAAACTAGTGCCCTGCAGGCAGGGTGGGTCTCAGCTAAAACAGTGATTATGTAAATAGACCACAGCATTAAGCAGGGGGGAGCTGACATACTGCCCAACAGGCCTAGACCTCAAATGATTCTCTCTCTCCATAGTCACCAGTCATCTATATCAGGAACAACAAAATAGACCCCTTTTCTGGCCCCTCAGAGGACCTTGACTTCAACTTGCATCAACAACAGTAGAGAATGTTCCATTCTCCAAAGAGAGGATGGACAAAACACTCTATGCTACACCTGAGGAAGATGTGTTGATATTGGGGCAGCTTGGAATGTTCCTACTCATGACCACAGAATGTGAGCTCAGATCTACAGGGATGCAGAGGTCATATAGGCTCCTAAGATGAATTTAGGCCCCAGACCAAATCAAATCGATGGGGTTTACAGTCAACAGTATTTATACCCCTCCCCCCATATTAGGGAGCTACTCTCTTCTCTTATCCAGTTTTCTGTCCCTTTTCTAGCCATGACAACATCTCCCCATAAAATAACTTGGATCCACCTGCCTGCCTCTCTCTTTCCCTAGTAGAGAAAGGACGGGGCTCTGTGGAAGCAGAGCTCCAGGACACATTGGTGGGGTTGTCTGTCCAGGGAAATCTGGTTGGCATCATGCTAGCATCATGATAGTCATGGACCTAAAGGCTGGAAGTGTGCAGATGAAGTGTGTTGAGGGGGGCGTCCTAGCCATGACATCATCTCCCCAGAAAATAATTTCTATCCACCTGTAGATCAGATTTTAGGCTCAGAGGAAAAACAAAAAACAGAAAAATAGTATAGCCACAGACCCTTTGGAATATAACTAAAATATGCCTACTAGGTATCTACAGAATGGAGGACCTTGCCCCCAACACTTCATCTGCATTCTTCCAGCCTTTAGGTCCATTATTGTTCAACATTTTTGTTTTTGCTTTGTATGTTAACTCTCTTTTCAGCCACCAGGTTCCAGATGCCAGCATGATGCCAACCAGACTTCCCTAGACTGAGGACCCCACCAGTGTGTCCTGGAGCTCCACTTCCCCAGAGCCCCACCCTACTAAGGAAAGAGAGAGGCAGACTGGAAGTATGGATCAACCAGTCAACGCCCATGTTCAGCAGGGAAGCAATTACAGAAGCCAGACCTTCCACCTTCTGCAACCCACAATAACCCTGGGTCCATATTCCCTGAGGGTTACAAAATAGGAAAGCTATCAGAAGATGGGATGGGATGCGGAGTTCTGGTGGTAGGAATTGTATGGAGTTGTACCCCTCTTATTTTATAGTTTTGTTACTATTTCCTTTTTATAAAATAAATAAATAAAACTTAAAAAAAGAAGAAAAAAAGAAAGTAACTGAGCATCTATAGTATATATTAGTTTATATCTATCATTTATAGACATGCTGTCTAGTATGGGATAGTCAATTTTAGTACTAGAAACACTTTGTAAACTGTCCATGGGCTACAAGATTCCCTCTTTCACAGACTAGATGTAATTGGTTTTTCCTTTCACTTTGAACTTGATGGAGTTTTTTTAAAAAAATAATTATTATCTTTATTTATTGGATAGAGATAACCACCTTACAAGAGTAAGGGAGATATAAAGAGGGAAAGAGACAGAGAGACACATGCAGCACTGCTTCACTATTTGTGAAGACTTCCCCTTGCAGGTGGGGACTGGGGGCTTGAACCTGTGTCCTTGTGCATTGTAATATGTGTACTCAACCAGGTGCACCACCACCCAGCCCCTGGTGGAATTCTTTATAGCAGGTATTCTGGGAATGTGTCTTCATGTCTCAGAGCAGTGAGTGTCTGGTCCTGCTGAGTGGTTCTGGTCAGCTGGGTGGCATCATATGCAGATAAGAGTTAACCCACAATTGGCCTGGAGAGCAGGTATGTTTGGAGTCTCTTCTAGTGACAGCTAGAGCAAATATGAGAAAGTTCACTAGCCCTACCATTTGACTAAACAGAGGTGACATCTCCCTTTGAATGCTAATGGTCCCATGATCTCACTAATGCATAGATGTTGAGAAACAAGAACCGAAAGGGGCAACACAACGTAGAACTTGGACAGGGTTTGGTGCACTGCACCAAAGTAAAGAACTCTGGAGATGGCTTTCAGGTCCTGGTGTACGATGGTGGCGGAGGACCTAGGCTGGGGTGAGAGAATTTTTAGAGCACCGAGAAATTTTACACATGTACCAACAACTGTATTTTCTATAAACCATTAATCTCCCAATAGAAATATTTAAAAAAATAAAGATGCCTGAAAAACTTTGCTTTACAATTCCCCTTCTACAAATTGATCTCCACCTGCAACTAAATATCAAAGAGTTGTGTATGTGTGGAGGGGGGGAATCTTCTGATATTACTTGTAGCACAAGTTTAACACAACTTGTTTGAGGACAAACAGGACTGCATCCTGCAAAACGTTGTGCACAGGTCAAAGGATCAGCACATCAGTTTGACATTGGAGGTCTTGTCCCATCAAGTGTTTAAGAGTTCGTTAAAGAAGGTTCATTTTCTGAATTCGTTCTTGACCCTGGAGCAAAGTTTCTTAGAAGCATACTGAAGGAAACCATCATCCCCGCTTGTTCCCAAGGATGTACTGTGATAATAGAAGGCAGAGTTTATAAATCACAGACAAGTCATGCATTTTGAGGGTGCTTAGTTCGTGGACGTGTGTTCTTAAGCATGGGTTTGCATTAACTATAATAGGAAAAATGTCCTCAGCTATGAACACAAAATATCTTTCTAGTTATTCCAACAAACTCATCTTTTATTTGTTCTTAAAATACATCAAGGATTGATTAGTTCCAGAACTTGAGCTTTAATCTTGGCACATCAGAACAACAGTGACTTGAGTATTTCTAGATATTACAATGAACATCTTTTTTACTTATATAGGTTGGAAACTAATATGGTCTTTGTGTGATGAGGTGATGGTTTGTTTGTAACAATACAGAGGAAGGGCTGGGAAAATGGTGTACTTGGGCACAGTACTGGGCTTGCTGTGAGCTTGACCCAAATTCTAGCCCGGGCCTCACAGCACTGTAGGAAATGTTAGTACTTGTCCTTTGTATTTTTCCCACTGCTCTTTCTCTGCCTCTCTATTTCTGGAAAAGGCAACCTTGCATGGTGAAGCTCAGACGATAAATAAATAAATCCCAAAGAAAATTCTGAATTCTTAGGTTTATTATTATTATCATTATTATTATAGAAAATATTCTTCGTGAAAAAAGTAAGTGTTGGCTTTTCTACCCCTTCTTTTCTTGCTCTTCTGTTTGGAGATATGGGTGAGCACTAAAGTAAAGAAGAGTTAGTATAAGAAATTGTGTAGAGTTATATCAGGTATACCTGTCACTTAACTTAATAGTGTTATATTAGTCTAGTATCCACATGAGAAAGATAAAACCTAGAATTGAGGAGTTTCAAATCTTTTATTTTGTTGTTGTAGAAATAAAGCTATTAGGGACCAGGTGGCGCTGTACCTGGCTAAGCGCTCACATTACAGTGCTCAAGGATGCAGGTTCAAACCCCTGGTCCCCACCTGCAAGGGGAAAACTTTGCAAGTGGTGAAGAAGGGCTGCAGGTGTCTCTCTGTCTCTCTGCATCTCCATCTTCCCCACCCCTCTCAATGTCTCTCTGTCTCTATCCAACAATAAATAAATAAAAATATTTTTAAAAATTCAAAGAAAAAAATAAAGCTATTTTCCAGAAAAAGAAGAAAGGTAGTAGGGATGCCATGGTTTGAAATACCAATCATAAATAGTTTCTTTTAAAAGAATCGTAATCACTACTAGAGTTTTCAGAAATTCTATCATTCAGTTTTTCTGTCCCTTGACTATACATCAGTATAATTAAACATCAATATCCTCTCAGTCTTTAAACTTACAAGACTGATTTCTAGTTATTCACATTTAATGATTTATTGAATGTTTAATTTTCATGTGTTTGCCATCATCAAACTAGGATAGAGATGATGTCTTTAATTTTTTTAAATTATTTTTATTTATTTGATAGAGACAGCCAGAAATGGAAGGGGTAGGGGGAGATAGAGAGGGAGAGAGAAAGAGAGACGCCTATAGACTTGCTTCACCACTTGTCAAGCTTTCCCCCTGTAGGTGGGGACCCTGGGCTTGAACTGGGTCTTTGTACATTGTAACATGTGTGCTCAACCAAGTGCACCACCACTGGCCCCTGAGATGATGTCTTTTTTAATTTTATTTATCTAGTACTTTGACAATACCTGTTAACCAGTGATTATCCAATCACCAAGTCAAGAAGTATCTATATAAAGGAGAAATAGATAAAATTTGATCATATTTATAAATGATTTATATAGTTCCTTAATGTTGACTTAGGGTGCCATAGAAAAGTCTGTGTATTTTGTGCTGGAGGAGAGGACGGCTTGTAAATGCTAACAAATGGATCGTTTAGTGTTTTGTGAATAAATCGTTTTTCATTGAGTTCATCTCCTTTGTCCTGTGTGATAAGTTAAATTGGTTAGCACAGGTCTTTCATCTCTTCTTTCATCTCTTCTGTTAACTTTAATCTATTTGGGGGTTAAAGTATTTCTTTTTCTCATCTTAAAATGATTTAAAAGCAATTGTCTCCAGCATAGAGTGGGGATGGCGGTGGCATAACGGCTCCTTGCTGACCTGCAAGGGAGACGGTAGTTCTCTTCAGGGGCATCTGCATTGGGTTTTGGAACCCTCATGGGTGTGAAGTGATGTTCTTTTAAGAGTTTCCTTTTGGAGTGAGGGGACATGTGGTCTAAATGATTTTTTAAAAAGGAATTTCAATGTCACATACTTATCAAAGATTCCTCGCAAACTTGAGATTGTATTTTCATTGTTGTTTTTAAATCCCATGTCTTTATTTTGAGCATTATTTTCCATGTCTCTAATACTTCAAACATACTCACAGCTTGCATGTCCTGTACAGTTTTAAATAGGGAGAGCATGAGGTATGTCAGTTAATGTTCTCTGATGCTCATGAATCATCAGCAAGACTTGATGAAATAAGGGAAAGTGACATCAAATAGTAATACTTATGGAATGGTCGTCAGAGAGTACTGCTGCTGAGAGTACTGGTAGAATTCATTCTTTTAACCTTTAGCTAAATGTATGTGTGTAACACTTTTTTTTTTTTATTCTCATGCACTTGTAGCATATATGCTCATCTCCAGGGTTTCTATAAAGACTTGGTTAATTTCTACCTTGTTTCTCTACTTACGTTTTTCCTCTTAGTAATTTTTAAATTTTTTTATTTATAAAAAGAAAACATTGGCAAAAACCATAGGATAAGAGAGGTACTGCTTCACACAATTCCCACCACCAGAACTCCATATCCCATCCCTTCCCCTGATAGCTTTCCTATTCTTTAATCCTCTGGGAGTATGAACCCAAGGTCATTGTGGAATGCAGAAGGTAGAAGGTCTGGCTTCTGTAGTTGCTTCCCCTCTGAACATGGGCATTAAGAGTTCTATCCTTACTTCCAGCCTGTCTCTCTCTTTCCCTAGTTGGGCAGGGCTCTGGGGAAGCAGAGTTCCAGGATACATTGGTGGGTCATCTGCCCAGGGAAGTCTGGTAATTTCAGTAAACCCATATGTTAAATGTCTTTCCGATGTGTGATGGATTTGGAGAGATCTTCTCCTTTCTTGACAACAGTTACCCGTTGGAGCGGATTCAATGCCCCCATCACTTTATTCATCACGTGGATATTACCTAGAGTGGGATACAGTGTGGCAGATATTAAATCCTTCATTTACTTATTTATGTTATACTATTTAGATAGTAAAATCCTGGAACATGGAAGATGGGCAGAGGTAGAGGCAGGGGACTGAGACAACTATGCTAGATCTGACAACAGCTTGCCATGGTCCCAAAAGTCAGCCCATTCGCTGCTCGAGGTCTCACTGCTGTCTCCGAAATGTCTGTGTTGTTTCTGTAGCTTTGCACAGAAACTGATCACATGCAATAGGACACCCTCCATGGTCAGGATGAACTCAGGTTCTCCCATAACTGAGAATTGGCTTTTCTAACCTTTGTGGCAGCTGCAGGAGGCACAGAGAAAGCCTGGCGTCCAGCTGTGCTTGGGCCCCGTCTTTCCAGTTCCTAGAAGTTGTAGTTCTAGTTAAAACACAAGGCTTTGATTTTAGGGGACACCATGGTTCCATAGAGTAACTTATTTTTCTCTTGGGAAATAGTTCCTTTTAGATGCCCTATGCTGTAACAACATGTAAGCACCTATGTTTTTTATGTTCTCTTTTGTCAGCCTGTGACTGCAATAGAAAACAGTACTTATCTTTCCTGTAGTAAGCCCATCACTATGAGGAAGATGTACACACAGTTCATTTTTACCTCCAATGGAAGTAGACAGCTGCCAACAGGCAACTTTCCAGACACGACTGGCGCGTTTCCAGCCAGCCTCATAATGACATATGCTGGTTTTTTTTTTTTTTTTTGCTGTTGTTGGAAGCTGCACGTCACCATCCTAATCACTGGTACCTTAAAAGAAAATTTCATTCAAGTACATTACAGCCCAAATAGACTACAAAGTCCCTGCCTTTGGGGGACTCGTGTTTTAATGAATGCTATTATTTAACTGAAAACACATTATGCCACAAGGTCTTCTGACTTAGCTGTGAAGTAGGTTGATACAAATGTTATTTTTCATAACAAATTGAGGAAAATTGACCAAGAAAAGGGACTGAGGAAGTTTCATAAGGGGATGCCATGTATCTTATTCAGAGTTGGGTTCTATAGGTTCCTTTCACATTTCTCTAAAATAGAAGTTAATAAAATGGTGTCATTTCTCCAAATTAGATCAATGAATTTGAAGTTACTTTTGCCATCACTTTTTACTCTAAATTCGTGCCTACTCAACATTAATTAGCACAGTAAGGGATGCTTAGTAAGACAGCCTATCATCTATATGTATGTTCAGAGGTTCTTGAAAAGGGGTTTGGACAGATTATGATGTGTGGGATGTCATTTGAATACATTTTTGAGTTTGTCATTCCAGTGACTTCTCTGTCAAGGAAGTCTCTCTTATATCTCTTTCTCATCTCTTCTCTGCTCTCTCCATCTCTCTCTCTCTCTCTCTCATCACTCTCTTTCTCTTTCAGCACTTTTCAGGCCTGGATTATGATGGGGGGGCAGGATTGAACCCCAGACTTTGAAGCCTCAGCTTGAGCATCAATTTACATAAGCATGATGCTATCCATCCCAGCCCCTCAGTAAAGTTTCCAGGGAGCTATATAACAGTATACAAGTAACAAGATCGAGGGCTGGGTGGTAGTGTAGTGGGCTAAGCGCACAAAGAGCAAAGGCCAAGGAGCAGTGTGAGGATATGGGTTTGAGCCCCTGCCTCCTCCCCTGTGTGGGGGGGTTCACAAGTGGTGAAGCAGATCTGCAGGTGTCTTTCTCCCTCTCTATCTTCCCCTCTTCATTTTTCTCTGTCTATCCAACAAGGACAGCAATGACAACAACAACAATAATAATAACAATAATGATAAAAGACCAAGGGCAACAAAAGGCAAAAAAATAACTTCCAGGAGCAGTGGATTCAGAGAGCAGGCACAGAGCCCAGTGATAACCCTGGAGGAAAAAAAAAAAGTAACAAGATGGGGGTTGAGGAGACAATATAATGGTTATGCAGATAACTTTCATGCCTGAGGCATTAATCCCAGGTTCAGCCTGCAACAACAAAAATCAGAATTGACCAGTATTCTGGAAAAAAAAAAGATCAATGTGCATTAGCATGTCATTTTATTTTCAATCATGTCACTACCAGAGTCTGGTGAGTGGCATGCCTTAGGACGATGGTCTCTATAAGTGTCTATTAACCTTAATGTCTAAATGTCAAATTTGAAAAAAAAAATGTTTATAAATCTGGAACTAGGATTACACAGAGTGCTTAGAAACTAGGGTGTTTTTCTCTAATCATGTCTTCTACTTTGCTTAATGCAGTGATATTAGAAACACCAGGGATTTCTAAAGATTTTTTAAAAAAATTATTTATTCCTTTTTGTTGCCCTTGTTGTTTTATTGTTGTAGTTATTATTGTTGTCATCATTGTTGGATAGGGCAGAGAGAAATGGAGAGAGGAGGGGAAGACAGAGAGGTGGAGAGAAAGACAGACACCTGCAGACCCACTTCACCACCTACTAAGCCACTCTCCTGCAGGAGGGGAGCTGGGGGCTCAAATGGGATCCTTATACTGGTCCTTGCACTTTGCACCACCTGCTCTCAACCTGCTGCAATACCACCTGACTCCCTAGAAACACCAGAAATTAAAACAGTCTTGCTATCAACTTATCCCCACCAGTGCAACATTGTCAATTATCTTTTTGGGTTTTTTTTTTTTAGTTTTATTTATTTTACTCTAATGAGCAAGAGAGAGAAAGAAACAGAGAATAACACCAGAGCACTGCTTAGCTCTGTTTTATTTTGGTGTTGGGGGCTGAACCTGGGACCCTCCAGTCTCAGGTGAGAAAGTCTTTTGCATATTCATTATACTATCTCCCTGGGCCCCGGTTTTGTTTTTAACATTTTAATTCAAATTTCCCAAACTTATCAAAGTCTGAGTGTAAACACGAGATCATAAAAATATCTATTAACTGAATATTCTGGTTTATGGCTGTATCATCCACAGAAATTGTAGAATTTACAACACTTAATTTTTTTTTTTTCCTTTACCTTAAATAATCTGGTTTTTTTCATAATAGAGTCATTGATTCAGAGAATTTCAGTCACAATTTAATGTATTGCATGAAATCCCCAGATATGTTTACAGAACACTTAAATAGCTGTCAGTGTTCCTGTTTCACTTTCTGTCAACACTGTTATCAGGGACTACTTTCCATCTGCAAAGTTAAGGTGTTTTTTTTTTTTTTCTTGGAGAAAAACCTTTATGTGGGTAGTGGAACAACAAATTCAAGCATCCAATAT
Organism: Erinaceus europaeus; assembly: GCF_950295315.1. Classification (NCBI taxonomy): domain Eukaryota; kingdom Metazoa; phylum Chordata; class Mammalia; order Eulipotyphla; family Erinaceidae; genus Erinaceus; species Erinaceus europaeus. The sequence goes on from NC_080176.1 coordinate 79,473,826, forward strand.
CCTGTCTGCTAAAAAATGAAGTAACCTTGGGGAGTTGGGCGGTAGCACAGTGGGTTAAGTGCACGTGGAGCAAAGCGCAAGGATGGGGGTAAGGATCCTGGTTCAAGCCCCCGGCTCCCCACCTGCAGGGAGTCGCATCACAGGCACTGAAGCAGGTCTGCAGGTGTCTATCTTTCTCTCCCTCTCTTTGTCTTCCCCTCCTCTCTCCATTTCTCTCTGTCCTATCCAACAACAACATCAATCATAAGTACAATAATAAAACAAGGGCAACAAGAGGGAATAAATAATAAAAACTTTTTAAAAAATGAAGTAACCTTATAATGAACTCACCTAGAGATACATATATGAAAACAGGAGAATATAGGTCTAGGATAAACACATTGCAAATTTAATAAAAAATAAGAGTAATTCTGACTTTATGGAAGTGCCAAAATTTTGATCCTTTGGTGGTTATGGTTCATGCAGTTGGGCATGGTGGCAAATGTATGGAACTATATCTGTGTTATGATGCTTAAATTCATTGCCAATTCATTAACCAGATTATAAAATTAAAAAAACAAAAACCATTGTTTAGCATGACTTTTTAAAAATTTTTATTTATAAAAAGGAAACATTGACAAAATCATAGGATAAGAAGGGTACAACTTCACACAATTCCCACCACCAGAAGTCTGTATTCCATCCCCTCCCCTGATAGCTTTCCTGTTCTTTATCCCTCTGGGAGTATGGACCCAAGATCATTGTGGCATGCAGAAGGTGGAAGGTCTGGTTTCTGTAATTGCTTCCTGACTGAACATGGGCATTGACAGGTTGATCCTTACTCCCAGTGAGGAAGGGCTCTGGGGAAGCAGAGCTCCAGGACATATTGGTGGGGTTGTCTGTACAGGGAAGTCTGGTCGCATCCTATTAGCATCTGGAACCTGGTGACTGAAAAGAGAGTTAACATACAAAGCCAAACAAATTGTTGAACAATCATGGACCTAAAGGCTGAAATAGTGCAGATGAAGTGTTGGGGGGGGGGTCCTCCATTTTGTAGATAGCTAGTAGGCATATTTTAGTTATATTCCAAAGGGCCTGTAGCTATACTAGTGTTTTTTGTTTGTTTGTTTGTTTGTTTTTTGCTTGCCTGAGCCTGAAATCAGATATGCAGGTGGATCCTAATTATTGTCTGGGGAGATGATGTCATGGCTGTGAAAAGGACCAGAAAGGTAGATCAGGGAAGAGAGTAGCTCCCTAATATGGGAAAGGGATATAAATATTGTTGACTGTAAACCCCATCGATTTGATGGGATCTGGAGCCCATAATTAGCTTAGGAGCCTATATGACCTCTGCGTGCCTCTAGATCTGAGCTCACATTCTGTGGTCATGAGTAGGAATGTTCCATGCTGCCCCAGTATCGACTCATCTTACTCAGGTGTAGCATAGAATATGTTTTCCATCCTCCGAAGAGAGGATGGAACATTTTCTACCATTGTTGATCCAAGTTGAGGGCAAGGTCCTATGGGGGCCCACAAAGGGGTCTATTTTGTTGTTCCTGATAGAAAAGACCAGAAACAATGGAGAGAGGTATTTATTCGAGTTCTAGGCCCATGAAGCCTGTCTGGGAATCTCAGGAATCCCCGATTAGGACCCCAGCTGGTGGAATGGCCTGATAGTGACTAAAGAGTCATCATGAAAGTATGCCAGTCTCTCGCCCTCATTCAGCTTTTGCAGTCCTTGCTTTCATAAGGTCAGCTTTGGAGTGAGTTAGAGAACTGTAATAGGAAGTAGGTGAGGAGGATATCTAAGTCTAAATGGATACCAGTTTATTATGAAGTTGATACTGACTCACTACAGACTATTGTGTATGTTTCCTTTCAGGTATATATTTTGCCCTAATTTATGGATACATGTGAACATATGCTCTATCTTATGGGACCTGGCCTATGTCTAGGTTTTGGGACTTTGTTAGGAGTGAACCTCCTGGAATGGAATTAGAGACTACCATGAAAGGAAAGGTCTCACCCCAGTGATGAGGGTGAAAGGTTAGCATTCCATGCCTGATGTCTCTGTACACAGTCTGAGGTGAAACATGCTGAGATGGTACTCGTTGCATTGATTAGGTTGGAATCGGCAGATGCAATATCATTTGGTCTGACTTGAGAGAAGCATGCAGGGAAGTGAGCCCACCATAGAGGTTCCAGGATAGGGAGAATCATAGGCTCTATAGAGGAAGTGGGAGATTCCTGTTGTCTTAGGGTTTAAGAAGAAAATAGGTTTAAGAAGACAATAGATAGTTATTGCAATAGTCACATTGGCAACTGGGTTAATTTTGAAAAATCCCTTTGTTAGGATTTGCTGTATCATACACACCATCACCATATTTTATGTCCTTTGACATTATTTGCATATAGCTGTGCCACAAGTTGGTTTTGTTCTCCCTGGACTAAGCTTTTAAGAAAGTCAACATACCAAAGACTTATCCTATGTATTAAAAAACTCAGTCTGTACTTCAAAAATTTTGAGACATTCAATCAGTTTTTCCCCTCTCATATTACTTAAATAGTGATTTATATGACTACAAATTAATAGGAGTGTACATAAACACTGTTCCCACCACCAAAAGACTGTGTCCCATCCCATCCCCACCCCCACCACCCCATGAAGCTGAACATCCACCCTCACCCTCCACCCAGGGTTTTTACTTTGGTGCCCTATTACAAATTTAGTCAGATCCTACTTTGAGTTTCCCTTTCTGTTATTTTTTCATAACTTCTGTTGATGAGTGGGATCATCCCATACTCCTCTTTATCTTTCTGACTTAGCTCACTTAACATAATTCCTTCTAGCTCCATCCAAGATGGGTCAGAGAAGGTGGGTTCATTGTCCTGAAATAGCTGTGTACTATTCCATTGTGTATATATACCACAGATTTCTCTGCTACTCATCTCATGTTGGGCACCTGGGTTGCTTCCAGGATTTAGCTACTATGAATTGTGCTGCTATGAACATAGGTGTGTACATATCTTTTTGGTTGGGTGTTATGGAGTTTTGGGGGTATATTCCCCAGGAGAGGAATATGGAAGGTCCATGAGCATGACTGGGTTTTTTTTGCATCATCGTACATAGTATTAAAACCTTGTACTTCTTAATTCTGTCTGAATACCCCAGTTAAGTAAGGTATAAACAAAGTCCTGAAATAAGACATTCTCTATTTATCTCATCTCAATTTTCAGACTGGATATCATTGTAGACAGTCCAGATTCAAAGAAGAAAAAAAAAGGAAAGAAAAGAAAGGAGTATTTCTGCACCCCTACAATTCAGTGTGTGCCCTGTTAATATTGTGGCAAACAAAAGTTATTTTTCAAGAATGCAGGGCCAACAAAATAGTTCATTTGGACCCTGTACTATCTGGTCTCCAGACCGCCCAGGGACTGAGCCCTGCTCCCACCACACTGAAGGAAGCTTAAGTGCTGTAGTTTATTTTTATCTCTATATTTCTATCTGGAAAAGTAAAACTAAAATACTTTAAAAAAAAAAACCTCTCTTCGTACTTTAGCAAGGAATTATCCAAATACTTATACTTAATACATTTATTCACTTAACAGTTATTGCAACTATCGAAGTAAAGTATTTAATTAGGGTGAGGCATTTTTACTATCTTTTCCCTTGCTTATTTTGCAAACCTTTCATTTTCACGAGAGCACATCAGCAGCACTGAGGGCACTAAGGGGGGGCATAGTGCCTTCAACTGGGGGAACATGGCTCTTTGCTGGTGAGTGAAGTGTGCTGGCATATACTGGAGGTAGCTCCATGTGTATGAGGGTTGGGGGCGGTCTGTCTTTCAAAGCATTATTTCTCCAATGAATTACAATGAATGGAGGAATCCATGTTCAATCCCTCACACCAGCAACCACCAGAGCCGAGGTTTACTCTGACTAAAGAATTAAAAAAAAATGTATTTGAGTAAAAGAAAGAATAAACAGAATGGGCAAATACAATTTTTTGTTTTGTTTTTCCCACCTATTGTTTATTTATTTTTATTTTTTAAACAGTTTTTATTTATAAAAAGGAAAGACTGACAAGAATCATAGGATAAGAGGGGTACAACTCCACACAATTCCCACCACCAGAACTCTGTATCCAGTCCCCTCCCCTGAGAGCTTTCCTATTCTTTATCCCTTTGGGAGTAGGGTCATTATGGGGTGCAGAAAGTGGAAGGTCTGGCTTCTGTAATTGCTTCCCCGCTGAACATGGGCATTGGCAAGTCCATCCATACTCCCAGCACATAGTGGTGATAAGTGTGCTTAAGCCAGTGCACCACCGGCCAGCTCCCCTTTGAACTTATTATCTCACTTAGATATTGCTAATAATAAATACCATCTCTGATATGATATAAGGCTCCTGCATATAAAAAATGAATTTGGAAGAACCTGCAATATACTTTTGCAGATCTAATTTTAATAACTCAATATAATTTAGAAGTTAGGGTTTGCCTCCTGATGGGCCCTAATAAAAAACCATCTCTACTCATTTTAGGTGCCCATTGAGTGCCTACATTTTTAAATGTGTCATGCAATTTATATTTGGTAAATACATTACTTTCTGAAATAGGACTAAGAAGCATGATTTATTTTCCTTTTTCAAAACGTGCCCCCCCCCCGAATTTTAAACTAATTCCATAGAAAAAGGTATTACCATTTTCAACAGCTTCACTGGCTGTGTCCTTGAATCAATCTAACAGAGTTATAAGGGATCACAGCAAAATATGCTCTTATTTAATAATGGAGGCACACGGGTGTGTAATAGATCAGAAATGCATCTCTCTGGTGATCCTGGAGATTCCACAGGAGTCTAGAAGCTTATGATTGAAATATCACGGGTCTGGTGGGGAAGCACTTTTTTAAATGCACTACCATGCTTAAGGACCTGTATTCAAGACCCCAGTCCCCACCTGGAGGATGGAAGCTTCACAAGTGGGGAAGCAGTGATACAGGTGTCTGTTCTCCCCTCTCAATTTCTCTGTCTATAACCAATAAAGCAACAAATAAATAAAAATATAAAAATGAAAACAACAGCAAGAAAACGAACAAATATCGTAGAGCAGAAAAGGATGTGTACAAGTCTCTAGGCTCAATAAGAGACACCTGGTAAAGGGAGTATGTGTGTGTGTGTGTGGGGGGGTAGCCCAGCGGGTTAAGCGCACGTGGCACAAAACGCAAGAACCCTTGTTAAGGCTCCCCACCTGCAGAGGGGTCACTTCATAGGTGGTGAAACAGGTCTGCAGGTGTCTGTCTTTCTCTCCCCCTCCTCTCTCCATTTCTCTCTGTCCTATCCAACAACGACGACAACAATAATAACTACAACAATAAAACAGCAAGAACAACAAAAGGGAATAAATAAATATTTTTTTAAAAGACACCTGATAAACAGAAAGCAATTTTTTCGGGGGAGGGGGGTGTCGGGCAGTGGCGCAGTGGGTTAGGCACATGTGGAGCAGAGCGCAAGGATGGCGTAGAGATACCAGTTTGAGCCCCCGGCTCCCCACCTGGCAGGGGAGTCACTTCACAGGCAGTGAAGCAGGTCTGCGGGTGTCTATCTTTCTCTCCCCCACTCTGTCTTCCCCTCCTCTCTCCATTTCTCTCTGTCCTATCCAACAATGAACAACATCAACAATGGCAATAATAATAACCACAACGAGGCTACAACAACAAGGGCAACAAAAGGGGGAAAAAATGGCCTCCAGGAGCCGTGGATTCATGGTGCAGGCACTGAGCCCAGCAATAACCCTGGAGGGAAAATAAAAAAAAAAAAGAGAAAGCAATTATCTCATTAATGTGATATACAACAGGTGGCATGACTCTGACTGGAAAGCCGTAGATATTCTAATTAACTAACCTATTTCTGTGTAAGTTGTTTGTTTGTGATTGTTCCTAAATTGAGTCATCTTTTAAATGAAGATGATAATACACATTGATTTCACTTAATGGGGAAAAACATAAAAACAGATACATGCATTTTAGTACTTATAAATCCAAAACAATGTGGAAACTAACAAAATGATGTTCAGTAGTCAATTAGAAGATGTTTCCTGATTTGGTGTAATTAACAATTTCTGACAAACAGTTCATACAACCGATGCAATTCAGTGCTTTTCAATTGCATTATGTCTATGTGTGGGTTACCACCCTTTGTTTTCCTGCCTCAATTTAAGTTGACAACAATAGATACATTAAACACTGCTTACCACCCTACCTCTGCTGTTTAAAGAGTCAATTAAGTCCAGCAAAATGCAATCCAATCAATACTTTTTATCTAGTTCTATTTGTTTGCTTTTAGTCATTTTTTGCCAGTGTTTCTAATGAAATCAGTTATGGCTCAGAGGTTCTAGGCTTGATGATAGCAGCCAGAACACCTGTGCCCAGCTGCTTCATTTCTGTCAATCAATGCTTTCTCACTGCGACATACTCAGAGCTGCGTCAAAATATTAGAGGGATGCAAATAAATAAATAAGTAGATCAACTGTCAGCTTCCATTAGACAGTGTCTTCCATATTAACTTCCCTTGCTTTGGAAACTTGAAAGGGAGTGCAAAATCTGAGACTTTGTATTTACTTATTTATATTAGTTAGTGATTCAGTACTGTTGAGTGAATTCGTGCATAGTTGCAGAAAGACCTTCGCAGTCCTGATAGTTCTATATTCATAGAGAGGAAAAAGAAGGAGAAACAGCACTGCACTTCTACACCATAGAACTTCTACACTGCGTGCCATTTCATTGGTGTTGTCCATAGTGTTCCTGTGTATTGAGTTGCTGGGAAAGTTGCTGACCTATTTTTTTTTTTTAACACAAACAATTTTTCTGACAACCCAACTAATTCCAGGATTAAACCCAGGGCTTCACACAAGGTAAAGAACTGACCTACCACAGAAGAGTTTATCTTTGAGATCTGAAAATGACTTCGATGGAGTGGGAAATAGTCCACATAATTTTTATAGGCTCTCCAAAATTCTAGAATCTTGTAGGAAAGCAATTTTCACAGCATCTTATCATTTATCAAGAAAAATCAATCACGAAATACTCATATTCTCCTACTTGAAATACTGTGTTGATAACAGAGAGGAAAGAAAACCCAGTCATAACTTGATATTTTCATTTCTTTAGAATAGATCTTTGAGTAGGCACAATAAATTGTTTCACAGCATAATTCATTGGGGACACTTGCGTTTCAGTTTGTATTATATATTCATAGCTTTTTGTGGCAGCCATAGGCCATGAGTCTTAAGCCTGACATGATAAGTCCACAGGGAGAAGGATGCAGCTTTTGCTACAGACACCCTTAAGAGAGTTGCCAGCTGTGTATTCTGCTTCTAAAATGGACTCAAAATTAAATTCACCATGATTCCTGTTGGAGTTGGTGAGGCTAGATCTTCAACTGTACAGGTGCTGCAGGATAAACTGACTTATCTAAAGACTCAAAAGAGGTTTCTACAAAGAGAGAGTTACAAAAATTAACAGAAGGGGCCAGGTGTTAAGAGTTAAGAGTACATAATACGAAGTGCAGACATCTGCTCAAGGATCCTGGTTCAAGCCCCCCGAGTTCCCAACCTGCAGGGGAGTACATTTCACAATTAGTGAAACAAGTATACAAATGTCTATCTTCCTCTCCACCCTCCCCTCTCAATTTCTCTTTGTTCTATTAAAAAAAAAAAAAGAAGAAGAAAGACAAAAGTGGCTACCAGGAGCTGTGGATTCCTAGTGCCGGCACTTATCCCCGGCAATAACTCTGGAGTGGAAAAGCAACATTAACAAACACTTTATACTACTCCATTTTTTAATATTTAGACAGAACGCATCAATATGAAGTTTATCACAAGAAAAAGAAATCCTGAGTCCAGGTGATAGCACTTTTGGTTAAGTGTTTGTGCTACAATGCAAAAGAACGTAGGTTCAAGACCTCTCATCCACCTGCTAAGCTTCACAAGTGGTGAGGCAGAGCTGCAAATGACTCTTTGACTCTCTATCTCACCATTCCTCTCTTGATTTCTCTCTCTCTACCCAGATAAATAAATAAATAAAGTATAAAAGAAGGAAAGAAAGAGGAAAAGGAAGAAAGAAAGAAAGAAAGAAAGAGGAAAGAAAGAAAAAAGAAAGAAAAGAGAAAGAAAGAAAGAAAGAAAGGAAGGAAGGAAGGAAGGAAGGAAGGAAGGAAGGAAGGAAGGAAGGAAGAAAGAAAAGGAAGTCCTCGCCTGAATCCAGAAGACATGAAAGGTATGGATTTTTTCAAAAATTCTTTAGTTCAGGGGACTGGTGGGTGATGCACATAGCCGAGTGCACACATTATCAGGTGCAAGGACTCAGGCTTGAGCCCTGCTCCCGACCTTTAAGGAGGGCAACGCAAAAGCAGTGAAGCAGGAATGCAGGTATCCTTTTTCTCCCTCTCCATTTCCCCCAGCCCCTCCTCATAATTTCTCTCTGTATTATGAAACAAAATGGAAAGAAAGAAAAAAAAAGCCATTGACCTCTGTGGATGCATAGTGCTGATACCAAGCCCCAGCAATAACCCTGGTGGCAATTAACATATAATGCTTACATTCTAAGTTTTAGCCTTTCATTAGACTAACAACTTTTTCAAGACATTTAACTTAAGAATAACCTTTACCCCAAAGATTGATGTTAGCTTCAGAGAAAAAAGAACTACTTTTTTTTTTCTACCCAAAGGTAGAACAGATGGATGTTTCTGCCTAGATAAAATTCATAAATACTGAAAGTCGGGAGGTAGCACAGTGGTTTAAGTGCATGTGGTGCAAAGTGCAAGGACCAGCATAAGTATCCTGGTTTGAGCCTCCGGCTCCCCACCTGCCAGGGAGTCGCTTCACAAACTGTGAAGCAGGTCTGCAGGTGTCTATTTTTCTCTCCCCCTCTCTGTCTTCCTCTCCTCTCTCCAATTCTCTCTGTCCTATCCAGCAATGACAACATCAGTAATAACTACAACATTAAAAAAGGGCCACAAAAGGGAATAAAATACATTTAAAAAATTCATAAATACTGATTCAGGGTGCTCCAACTTTTGGAAGGTACGGTTTTGTATCAGAGTTGAAAGTGACTTACGCCTGCTAAATCATAACAGGCACTCCACTGTCTTAAAATGAATAGATGTATTTTGCCAGGTGGTGGTGCACCTGGTTGAGCACACATGTTACAAGGATCCATGTTCAAGTCACAGGTCGCTACCTGCAGGGGGATTGCTTTGCCAGCAGTGAAGCAGTGCTGCAGATGTCTCTTTTTCTCTCTCCGTCTCCCCCACTTCTTCTCAACTTCTCTGTCACTATTCAATAAACAAATAAATACTAAAAAATAATAGGTACGTGTCCAGTTCTAGGCAGGGTGATGACAGAAGCAGTCCTAGGAATCATTTCTCTGTGGGAATGAGGGATTTTAGTGAAGCAAGGAATGGAGAAGCTGAATTATTGTCTAAGGCTAATTTAAGCTTTAAAATGGAACCATGGACAGTATTCTATTAACTGTGCAAGCATCAGTTGATAAGGATGGAAAAATGCAGCTACGACAAGTCATACTCAGCACATTTTTTATGATTCTAAAGCTAAATTGCAGCATTGTTTGTCATCTAAGATGATGAAGACATCCGGGCACATTATCTTCTAGCTACATAACTAGCTTCTCTATAAGCCTACACACTTTTTAGTCAGACTCCAGAGACTTTGAAGGCTTTATTGTCAATAATCAATGTTACAGCAACAGGTTATTTGCTAGAGGTAGGCCTCAGAGCTCCTTTCTGAATTGTTGACTCTCCAAGACATTGTGAAACAGGGATGCAAACTAGAACAGTATGCCCAAATTTAAGAGTTCAGAAGGGTTTCCTTCTGCTTTTCTCTGAGAAAACATTCTGGCCTGAGATCCCTAGCCTTTATTTGCTGGGTAGTTGTATCTAGATCCTGGACAGAGAGAACTGGAAATTACAAGAGAAATTATTGAGAGTGGCACTTGCCAATGATCTGTTTATAAAAACTTAGTGATAGTGGCCCTATCTGGACTCACTGGCCTCAAACATCCTTCACATTTGATGCCCCCCTGAGCTGCAGTCATTTTGTCTATTCCCTGGAAGAGAGGCCTATAAATGCCTTGGGACTCCCCAGGGCCTTGAGGTCTTAGCCTACCAGCAAAATGGGGAGGGGATGGGATACAGAGTTCGGGTGGCGGGAATTGTGTGGAGCTGTACCCCTCTTATACTATGGCTTTTGTCAGTGTTTCCCTTTTATATACAGAAATCATATATATATGAATGAAATGTCCTTTCCTATCGTGACTTGTCACTTATCTTCCTGGTGGCTCTATATGGGTCCTATAAGCAAACACAGTACTTCATCATTCCAGATACAATGTCATAGGTAAAACACATAAACCCTTTCAAGATCTCAGAAAAGTCCCAGAGTGTCTGCAAAAGACATTATGGAAGGGCAGAGTTTCTCTCTTTGGGGATGCTTTGAATGAATACAAAGCAAGTGATGTAAAGGAAATGAAAGGCTGGTGCTTCTCTTTTCCTTACTACTTATGCATTGTTCCGAGACACAGAAGTTCCACATGTTCTCCCTAAAGTATCAGAAGAAACTGAGAAAGGAGTTGAGTTTTCCATGGAAACTGTAGCTGGTCTGAATATGTAGACATCCATTCTGTTAGCAGCCTACTTTCCGTTTTCCCTATTCTTGCCACACACATTTGGCCTCAGACTCTGTTTTCTAGAATATCACATCTAAAATAGAATTCTCTCCAAGAAAAGGATTACCAAATGGGCAAAATTAACTTAATAATTTGAATTTAACTTTGATATTAGAGAGTTTGATTTTAAGTTTTCTATGTGACTCTACCCCACACATTTGTCTTGTGTGTACAGGAAAAACAATGGGACAATTGAACAAACGTCTAAATAAAACAATGAAAGAACAAATCCCTCATTTAGAAATTATGTGGGATAAAGAAACTCTCACAAAACTATTTTTGTACTCATGTGGGTGTTGCAACTTGCAACACTAACCTAATTGGATTTATATTTAAGAACCTTCCCAAGAAGGTAACTCAGGCCTCCTGGAAGTCCTCTCCATTTTCAAAGCAATAGTACTTCTACCCAAAGTTCTGAAAAACTGAAAATGAGGATAGTTTTGATTTATCTTCTGGACAATGTTCACATGCTATTTATTTCATTTAGAAGTAAAATCAAATCAGTCTTTTATACCCCTATATTAATCAACCATTAAGTGAAAAACTAGGAGAGTTATAGCCTCAAACAAAGCAGGTTCCTTGGACTAGGAACAATGTCAAGAAAGAAGTGTCATTCTAGGCTCACATGTTGTAGTCATGACTCTGGGTGTCTGTATGGTGTGCCCCAGTTGCTATTGCAGACAGATTTTTTTTCCTGTCAGCATATGGCTTTTTTTGATCAAATTGAAAATTCTAGAATGAAAATATTACCTCATCAGCTGTTGTTCTCTACTGGCAATTAGTAAAACTAGACATTATAGGTGGGCAGAAGGTAAACTGGTGCTCAGTGAAGCAGTTAAGGAGTTTTGTCTCATGGAAGTGGCAGAGTCTGGTGGAATAGGGACTTCTGACAGTAGAGGCTGGGTTCCAAGAAAAAAAATCAGTAGAGCCTGCCTGAAAATGAGAGATCTGAGTTTCACTGGAGGATGCCTGGAGAAAGAAGAAATAACTGGCAAATGATACTTTTTGGGTAACAATCTTTATATATAAGATTTCATGTTGTAGCCTTAAGGTATCTGTAGGTTATATATCTGTGTGCTAAAATTTCTAGGGGAGGGTGAAGTGGTGGATAGGATGTACAGTACATATGAAAATAAACAGACTTTAAAGGGATTTAGGTAAACTAATACTCCCTATAATGCCCTGTGATATGTAACTATGCCTTCAATAAACAGGAGAAAAAAGAATACTACGAGTCTAAAACTTTAACCAGATGAAGTCATAACATGTAAAAGCATCAGAGTTTCAAGTTGGGAATGTATATGGTATGATTTGTATGTTATGTTTAATATCTAAACTGTTTGTTTGAAAGAGGGACAGAGGTGTGCTACATAGCAACAGCAGCTGTGTTTCTCTAATCTCCTCTCACAGGTCAACTAGGAATACTAAAGAGACTGTCTGTCCTGGGACTGCAACAAGACAGGACTAGAACAACTTCAGGAACCCACCAAATCACTGGTGAGTGCAAACACATGTGGCTCATGGACAGCAAGGAGCCTAGGGAGAGATTAAATAGCTGGTAACAATCTGGCAGTTTACCTGTTTAGATACCACCTCCAGTCTCTTTCACCAACAAAAAGACCAATGAAAGGAGGAGAGGAGTCCCCTGAGACTCATCAAATGCAACTGTGAGTCTCCATTGCTACTGCCCTCAGAATCTGGAACAGTAGGGGGGAGGCCCTGTGCTGACATCAGGGGACAGCAAACTAACCAGGAAACTCAAGAGAAGATCTATTCTTCCTTGGCCTAGCTGTGGCGCAGTAAGAGACTCTTTGTATAACCACTGGATTATCTCTGCCCAACCCTGCTTTATCTCTTGGTCAGGAGTCAGTTATTAAGCTAAGGAGCCTACTTAGAGTTTAAAAGCCCTCAGGATCCATAGCCTACAGGGAAGAAAAAGAAAAAAAAAGAGGCTTTAAAGCAACTGTGCTCCAACTCAGGGATTAAAAAAATATTGAAACAACTGTCAATGTCCAAAACTGTGAACCCTTTAATTACCTTACTTAGACACAAGTCAATCTAGGCAAGAGTGACAGTAATTTGAAAAGTACTAAGAGAGGGACCTCATAACATACTATATAAAATGGTTAAACCAACAAGAAGAAATACTGGAGAAATGAACCAGGACAAGAGTCCAGCAAAAATCCCCCCAAAGGTTGAAGCACAAAATAATGAGGTCAACATCCAAACACTAGTTAAGGAAATAATCACAGGAGTGAGTAAAGAGTTAGAAAGAATTGTCATCAGAAATGCAGAAACAAGAAATGAGACTCTGGAAGAAAATACTAAGTATCTCAATGTTATCAGAGTGATGAAAGATGAAATAGCTGAGCTAAGAACACAACTAGCTGAACAAGCTAAGACAGTATCATAACAGAGTAATAAAATAGATAAACTCCAGAAAACAGTAGAGGGGAGAGACAATAGAATAAATGTGGCTGAAGACAGAATTAGCAAGATGGAGGATGAATTAGAGACAACTAAAAAAGAAGTAAAAGATCTCAAAAAGAGATTAAGAGATACTGAAATCAACAACAGAGACCTATGGAATGACTTCAAAAGAAATTATATATGCATTATTGGATTACCAGAGGAAGAAAGAGAGTGAGGAAGAAAGCATTCTTCAAGACATAATAGCTGAGAACTTCTCTAGTCTAGACAACATCAAAGACATAAAGGTTCAAGAAGCCCAGAGTTCTAAACATGATTAATCCATATTAAGGACACCAAAACACATCATATTTAAAATTGAAAGGGATAAGGATAAAAAAGGATCCTGAAGGCTGCAAGAGAAAAACAAAGAGTCACCTAAAGGGGAAAACCCATAAGATTAGCAGCACAGTTCTCCACACAAACACTACTGGCCAGCAGAGAATGGCAAGATATTTATCAAGTGCTCATTGAGAAAGGCTTTCAACCAAGACTACTGTATCCTGCTAGACTGTCATTCAGTCTGGATGGAGACATAAAAGCCTTCTCAGACAAGCAATAATTGAAAGAATCAACTATCAACAAGCCTGCCCTGAAAGAAGTTCTGAAAGGTCTCCTATAAACAGTGGGACCACCATAAATATGCCATATATCATAACACTCTAAAAATCTATAAGAATGGTGGTAAAATATCTTCAATGTTTGATATCAATAAATGTCAATAGCCTCAATGCACTTATTAAAAGGCACAGAGTAGGAAGATGGATCAGAAAACACTACCCAACAATATATTGTCTACAGGAAACCCACTTAACACAACAAGACAAACACATACTCAAAGAGAAAAGATGGAAAACTATCATACAAGCCAACGGCCCACAAAAAAGGGCAGGGACAGATATTCTCTTACTGACACAAAATAATTTAAAATAAATAAAATTGAAAAAGATAGGAATGGGCACTACTTAATGCTCAGAGGATCAGTCAATCAAGAGGACTTAACAATTATTAATATCTATGAACCCAATAAGAAGCCAACTAAATACATCAAACATCTACTGAAAGAGGTACAACAACATATTAACAGCAACACAGTCATAGGAACAGACTTCAACACCCCACTCTCTCAACATCACAGATCACCCAGGCAGAAAATCAATAATAACATGAGGGATCTAAATGAGTAAATAGATAAACTAGAAGTACTAGAAATTTTCAGAGTCATTCATCCCAAGAAAACAAAATACACATTTTATTCAGGTACACATGGGTCATTCTCAAGGATACACCATATGTTAGGTCACAAAGACAGCATCAGAAAATTCAAGAGTATTGAAATCATCCCAAGCATCTTCTCAGAACACAGTGGAATTAAACTAACACTTAACAATCAACAAAATATAAATAATAGTCCCAAAATGTGGAAACTCAACAGTACATTACTTAACAACTACTGGGTCAAAGACGAAATAAAGGAAGAAATCAAAATATTTTGAGAGTTCAATGAAAATGAAGACACAAGCTATCAAAATATTTGGGACACAGCTAAGGCAGTACTGAGAGGGAAGTTCATAGCCATACAAGCACACATTAAAAAACAAGAAAAAGCACAAATAATCATCCTGAATGCACATCTTAAAGACTTAGAAGAAGAAAAACACAGGAACCTTAAAGCAACCAGAAGGACAGAAATAACTAAAGTTAGGGCAGAAATAAATAATATTGGAAATTAAAAAAAAGAACATACAAAAGATCAATGAAAGTAAATGCTGGTTCTTCGAAAGAGTGATCAAAATTGACAAAACTTTAGCGAGACTCACAAAACAAAAAAGGGAGAAGACCCAAATAAATCTGATCACAAATGAAAAAGGAGATATCACAATAGACACCACAGAAATTCAACATATCATGTAAGGCTCCTATGAACAACTATATGCCACCAAGCTAGAGAACCTAGAAGAAATGGATGATTTCCTAGATACCTATGAACTTCCAAAGTCAAATAAAGAGGAACTAGATAACATGAACAGGCCCATAACATCTAAGGAAATTGAAACATTTATCAAAAACCTTCCCAAAAATAGAAGTCTTGGTCCAGATGGTTTTACAAATGAATTCTACAAAACCTTCAAAGAAGAGTTAATACCTCTACTTTTAAAAGTCTTCCAGAAGATTGAAGACACTGGAATACTCCCTTCTAGCATCTATGAAGTCAACATCACTTTGATACCAAAAGCAGACAGGGACACAACCAAAAAAGAAAACTACAGACCAATATTTCTGAAGAACATAGATGCTAAAATATTGAACAAAATTTTAGTCAACCAGATACAGCAGTATATTAAAAAGATTGTTCATCATGACCAAGTGAGGTTTATCCCAGTGATGCAAGGTTGGTTAAATATATGTAAATTAGTCAACATGATCCACCACATCAATAAAAGCAAGACCAAAACCCACACGATCATATACTATGGATGCAGAGAAATCCGTTGACAAAATACATCCCTTTAAGATCAAAACACTACAAAAATGGGAATAAATGGAAAATTCCTGAAGATAATGGAGTCCATATATAGCAGACCTACAGCCAACATCATACTCAATGGTTAAAACTGGAAGCATTTCCCCACAGATCAGGTACTAGAGGGGACTGCCCACTATCACCATTACTATTCAACATAGTGTTGGAAGTTCTTGCCATAGCAATCAGGCAGGAGCAAGGAATTAAAGCGATATAGATTGGAAGATAAGAAGTCAAACTCTCCCTATATGCAGATGAGATGACAGTAAACATAGAAAAACCTAAGGAGGGGGTCGGGCAGTGGCGCAGTGGGTTAAGCGCATGTGGCGCAAGGTGCAGGGACCTGCGTAAGGATCCCGGTTCGAGCCCCGGCTCCCCACCTGCAGGGGTGTCGCTTCAAAGGTGGTGAAGCAGGTCTGCAGATGTCTATCTTTCTCTCCCCCTCTCTGCATTTCTCTCTGTCCTATCCAACAACGAATAGCGTCAACAATGGCAATAATAATAACCACAACGAGGCTACAACAAGGGCAACCAAAGGGGGAAAAAATGGCCTCCAGGAGCGGTGGATTCATGGTGCAGGCACCGAGCCCAGCAATAACCCTGGAGGGAAAAAAAAAAAAAAAACCTAAGGAATCCAACAAGAAGCTTTTGGAAATCATCAGGCAATAGAGTAAGGTGTCAGGCTACAAAATTAACATTCAAAAGTTGGTGGCATCCTTCTATGCAAACACTAAGTTAAAGGAAGTTGAAATACAAAAATCAATTCCTTTTAATATAGCAACAAAACCAAAAAAAAAATCTAGAAATAAACCTAACCAAAGAAGTGAAACACTTCTATAATGAAAATTATGAGTCACTACTCAAAAAACTGAAAAAGACACAAAGAACTGGAAGGATATTCCATGTTCATGGGTTGGAAGAATATACATAATCAAAATGAATATACTACCCAGAGCCATCTACAAATGTAATGCTATCCCATAAAGATCCCAACCACATTTTTAGGAGAATAGAACAAATGCTACAAATGTTTATCTGGAATGAGAAAAGACCTAGAATTGCCAAAACAATCTTGAGAAGAAAGAACAGAACTAGAGGTATCACACTCCCAGATCTCAAATTGTATTAGAGGGCCATTGTCATAAAAACTTCTTGGTGCTTGAGCATGAATAGACACACTGACCAGTGGAATAGAACTGAGAACCCTGAAGTAAGCCCCCACACCTATAGACATCTAAGATTTGACAAAGGTGCCCAGACTATTGAATAAGGAAAGCAGAGCCTCTTCAAAAATGGTGTTGAAGAAAATGGGTTGACTTTCTAACAAAGTCCCATATCCTAGATATACACCAGTTTCTATGAGAGAGAGCTTATGTGCACACGTACCCATAAACTACTGCAAAATATATACCTGAAAGCAGAAGTACACTAGAGTTTGCAGTGAGTACCTCCCTAATACTTCCTCTCCACTATTCAAAGCTTGGGATCCATGATTGCTCAACAAATTGTTTGGCTTCATATGTTAACTCTCTTTTCAATCACCAGGTTCCAGATGCCACCAGGATGCTGGCCAGGCTTCCCTGGATTGAAGACCCCACCAATGTGTCCTGGAGCTCAGCTTCCCCAGAGACACACCTTACTAGGGAAACAGAGAGGCAGACTGGGAGTATGGACCGACCAGTCAACACCCATGTTCAGCGAGGAAGCAATTACAGAAGCCAGACCTTCTACCTTCTGCAACCCTCAATGACCCTGGGTCCATGCTCCGAGAGGGCTAGAGAATGGGAAAGCTATCATGGGAGGGGGTGGGTTATGGAGATTGGGTGGTGGGAATGTGTGGAGTTGTACCCCTCCTACCTTATGTTTTTGTTCATTAATCCTTTCTTAAATAAAAAAATTTTTAAAAAGGGTTGAAACTTGCAGAAGAATGAAACTGAACTACTATATTTTACCAAATACAAAAATAAATTCCAAGTGGATCAAGACTTGGATGTTAGACCACAAACTATCAGATACTTAGAGAAAAATATTGGTAAAACTCTTTTCTGCATAAATTTTAATCACATCTTCAATGAGACAAATACAGTTACAAAGAATACTAAGGCAAGCATAAACCTATGCACTACATCAAATTAAAAAGCTTCTGCTCATCAAATGAAACCACTACTCAAACCAAGAGACCCCTCATAAAATGGGAGAATATCTTTACATGCCATATACCAGACAAGAGACTAATAACCAAAGCAAATAGTTTGCCAAACTCAAGAACAAGAAACAAATAACCACATCCAAAAAATGGGGAGAGGACATGGACAGAATATTCTCCACAAAAGAGATCCAAAAAGCTGAGAAACACATGAAAAAATGTTCCTAGTCTTTGATTGTCAGAGAAATGCAAATAAAGACAACAATGAGATACCACTTCACTCCTGTGACAATGTCATACATCAGTAGAGGTAGAAGTTACAAATCCTGGAGAGGTTGTGGGGTCAAAGAAACTCTCCTTCACTGTTGGGAATGTCAATTGATCCATCCTCTGTGGAGAACAGTCTGGAGAACTCTCAGAAAGTTAAAAATGATCCTACCTTATGATCATGTAATTTCTCTCCTTGGTATATATCCTAAGGAACCCAACACACCCATTCCAAAATATATTGTCAATAAAATAATAAACATATTCATCTTGGGACTGGTTGGTGGTGCACCTGGTTAAGTACACATATTACAATATGAAAGGACCCAGTTCAAGCCCACAGTCCCCACCTGCAGGGGAAAGCTTCACTAGTGGTAAAGCAATGTTGTGTGTCTCTCTCTATCTGTCTAGCTACCCTTTCCTCTCAATTTCTCTCTATAACTATCTAATAAATAAATACAGTATTTTTGAAAAAATAAAAAATATTAATTTTATTAGAGCCAGAGAATAGCAGAGTACCTCTCACATTTGTGAGTCCTGTGTTCTACCACTGAGCCACTTCCCCCACTGCAATTCAATCTATTGATATAAGCAAGATTGATCTATTAAAAAAATCACTACTCATGGTTTTTGAGTAAAGATTTGTAAAAAGTGATATTCTAGATCTTTGAATTGGGTACCAACTGAAAGAAAATATGGTCATGTTTGGGGACTGTTGAGAATGGCAAACAGCTGAGTAGCTGCATGCATACCAGGCATGGTTGTACAACTAGCCTGCTTGCAGTTCAAGGATTTGGAGCCAAAGGCCAGCTAGTTTAAATCTGAGCTCAGGGTTTTCATTATCAGAAATGTTATCACAGGGTTTTCTGCATTGATATCTGATTTGACCCTTATCACAGTTTGTAAGAAAGTCACTTACACTTCCCTCAATTCACTACAAAGCTAACCTTATCAAAGTAAGGACTACAAAAGCTGAGTAAGGGTAAGAGACTTACATACTTTAATGATGACTCTTTAGTCACTATAGGGCACCCCATCAGCTGGGGCCCTAGTCAGGGATTCCTGAGATTCCCAAACAGACATGATGGGCCTAGACCTCAAATAAATCTGTTGTATGCTTTACATTGGGTTCTAGTTCTCCCCCGCCAAGAGAATTGGATCAGTCCAGCTAATTTCACGGGCCTGCTTGGCCCCGCCCCAAGGAACCCCACCAGAGTTCCAGGGTTCCTGAGTGCCAGAGTTTTCAGAGTCGGAGAGTGAGAGAGGGTTCCTGAGTTCGAGAGTTGAAGAGTTGCAGAGTTGGAGAGGGTTCCTGAGTTCCAGAGTAAGAGAGAGTGTTTGCGCCGCCACAAAGAGACAGCAGAGTTCTGTTTGGTGATTAGTTTGTCTTAGTTTATGAATCGTTGTTCCTGAATAAAGAAATACAGCTTCCCTGCCCAGCCATATGTCTCTGGTCGTCTCTGTTACCCACCGTGAAGCTAACCCGGCCGGCAAGAGCCTCTGAAAAATTTAACAACAAATGGTGCCCAACGTGGACCTGACCTGCGCATCTCTCAGATAAGTGAAGACAATTTGGCTACCTATGTACGATGGCCTTCTCTTCTGCTTGTGAAGAGATCTCCAAAGGCCTCTGCTCTTTCTTCACGAGACTGTTTTGCTGTTTCTGGAACATTTATCTCTGGACCACTCTGTGGTTCCCACTCGCTCGGGCAAACTCAGAACAGCCAGCGGGAATAGCCAGCGGGTGGGAGGCGAGGCGCGGAGCTGCCTTTTCCACCTGGTGGAACAGCCAGCCAGCAGGCTGCACCAAGACAACCCCGCGCACCGCGCCAGCAGCCCCGCAGCCCCGCAGCCTGCAAGAGGCCGATGCCAGCACACAAGAGCCAGACGCCAGCACACAGGAGCCCCAAGAGCCTGACGCCAGCACGCTGGAGCCCGATGCCAGCACACTGGAGCCCGATTCCACCACACAAGAGCCTGATGCCAGCACGCAGGCCAGCCCACAGGAGCCGGCTCTCTACCGCGTGGCTCAGGGCACTGGACGCGTGATCCCTCCACGCTGCTCGGCCACTGCGAACAGGACAGCAGACATGTCAGGGCTATGGGGCAGAGCTGCGGCGGCCTATCATGGCCGCCACCCCTGGGCACCTAGGCCCACGCCTTCTACAATGCTGGCCTGCCTGCCCTCTTGCTATAAGTTCTGGAACGATCCCGGGCCTCCCAGACCCCCGGGCTCCCTGCCGAAACTGGGCACACGAGATCTCCAGCCGCCGGTCCGGTCTGAAGACAGACAAGCTGGAGTACGCAGAGATTTGTGCCGAGATCGCAACCTGCAATTCCTAGAAGTGAAGCTGCGCGGGAAGCCACCTCCGGATGGTGAACCCCCCCCAACAACTAAGACAGTACAGATTTAAATTCATGTTTAAAATGACATGTCTTCATAACAAAGGTTTTTCTCCTTGTGTATTAATGACCATGTTTATGTGTATGTTTAAAGTTTGGTAAACAGTAACTTTAAGGCTAAATTCTTACTAGTCAAAGTTAAATAAAAAAGGTTTTCAACATAATTCTCATAAAGATAAAATTAAC
Organism: Erinaceus europaeus; assembly: GCF_950295315.1. Lineage (NCBI taxonomy): Eukaryota > Metazoa > Chordata > Mammalia > Eulipotyphla > Erinaceidae > Erinaceus > Erinaceus europaeus. The sequence goes on from NC_080176.1 coordinate 79,494,537, forward strand.
TTACATTTAAAGTCTAAGGTAAAAATTAGTTAACAATCAATATATTTTAACTAAGTTGGTCTAAACAAAAGGTTAAATAGACTTGTTGATATGTAAAACTCTCCATTACCTTCTCTATTAGAAATGGTAGATCGCACAATGGCTATGCTAATTATTCCCATGCCTGAGGTTTCCTTTCCTGAGTACAACGTGACTCCATCTTGAATGGGTGTAACAAAAGGTTAAAAAGACGTTGTTGCTATGTAAAAGTCTCAAATTCCTTCTCTATTAAAAATGTGCTAATAACAAGTTTTGTTTCATAGTAAGTAAATTGCAGCCAGCTGCCTTTGGGACTCTAGGCCGTTCCCCGCCCCCATGCAAATGTCCGTCGAGAAAGTATGCCCCCCAGAGACAAGAAATGTTTTTTTTAAGCTGATAAAGTTTTGCACACTGGTTCTTGTTACTTGCTTACATGTTTTGTTGTTGTATGCTTTACATTGTTGTATGCTTTACATTGGGTTCTAGTTCTCCCCTGCCAAGAGAATTGGATCAGTCCAGCTAATTTCACGGGCCTGCTTGGCCCCGCCCCAAGGAACCCCGCCAGAGTTCCAGGGTTCCTGAGTGCCAGAGTTTTCAGAGTCGGAGAGTGAGAGAGGGTTCCTGAGTTCGAGAGTTGAAGAGTTTCAGAGTTGAAGAGTTGAAGAGTTGCAGAGTTGGAGAGGGTTCCTGAGTTCCAGAGTAAGAGAGAGTGTTTGCGCCGCCGCAAAGAGACAGCAGAGTTCTGTTTGGTGATTAGTTTGTCTTAGTTTATGAATTGTTGTTCCTGAATAAAGAAATACAGCTTCCCTGCCCAGCCGTATGTCTCTGGTCGTCTCTGTTACCCGCTGTGAAGCTAACCCGGCCGGCAAGAGCCTCTGAAAAATTTAACAACATAAATCCCTCTCTCCATCATTACTGGCCATCTCTATCAGGAACAGCACAATAGACCCCTTTTGTAGGCCCCCATAGGACCTTGCCCTCACCATGGATCAACAACTGTAGAGAATGTTCTATTCTCCAAAGGGAGGCTGGGCAACATACTCTATGCTACATCTGAGGAAGATGGGTCCTGATATTGAGGCAGCTTGGATGTTCCTACCCATAACAACAGAATGTGAGCTCAGATCTATAGGGATGTAGAGGTCACATAGGCTCCTAAGCTGAATATAGGCCCCAGATCAGATCAAATTGATAGGGTTTACAGTCAACAATATTTATACACCTTTCCCATATTTGGGAGCTACTCTCGTCCCTGATCTAGCTTTCTGATCCTTTTTCAAGCCATGATATCATCTTCCCAGACAATAACTTGGGTCCACCTACATATCAGATGTCAGGTTCAGGGGAAAAAGAAACTTAATATGGTCATGGGATCTTTGGAATATAACTAAAATAGGACTACTAACTCTCTACAAAATGCATACCCCCCAACTCTTCATATGAACTTTTCTAGCCTTTAGGTTCATGACTAGTTAACAATTTATTTGGCTCTATATGTTAACGTTTATTTCAGCCACCTAGTTCCAGATGCTAACATAATGCCAACCTAACTTCTCTGGGCAGACTACCCCACAAATATGTCCTGGAGCCCTGTTTCCCCAGAACCTTGCCCCACTAGGCAACAAGAGAGAGAGGCTGGGAGTATGGATTGACCTGCCAATGCCTATGTTCAGTGGGGAAGTAATTAAAGAAGCCAGACCTTCCACCTTCTGTACCCCATAATGACCCAGGGTCTATACTCCCAGAGGGATAGAGAATAGGGAAGCTATCAGTAGAGGGGATGGGATACAGAGTTCTGGTGGTGGGAATTATGTGGAGTCGTCCCCTTCTTATCCTATTGTTTTTGTCAGTGTTTCCTTTTTATAAATAAAAGTTTAAAAAAATTAAAATGTTGGTCAGGGCCAAAAAAAAAATAGATGAATTTAAAGACTCTTCTTTTGTTAAATAATGTGAATTCATATAATGAATTAATGTTGAATAGGAAATACTTAATTTTTTACATGTTCACATATACTTAGAAAATATTTTATTACATATTCGCATTGAAAGTGTTCATATTGAGCTTATGTCAGAACATGTCTTATGTGGTATGTTATAGCAGTTGTAATTGGTATGTCTTGGTAAATATTAAAGTCTAAGGATAGACTGACACTTGAATAAGACAGAAAATAAATTGCCATACCTAAACCTCAAATGTGACCAAATAAAATTTGTCTTCCTTTTTTGAGCAAAATTTGTAATAACCATAATCATAATTATCCCAAACATATTTATTTGTTATGCAAATGAACTGTAATTTTCTGCAAAAATAATAACTGTTAAGAAAGTATACAATTCTGGTTAGTTTTCATTATCTAGATAGAGATGATGGATATTTTTGCAGACCAGGATGAAGACAATAATGAAGATTTTTGCCTGTTGTAAAAAGGGAAACTACAAAGACAATTTGATTGTATCCTCATTTATTCTATCATCAATGTTAAATTCAAATCTCTTAGGTTTATTATCTAAGTTGCCTTAATAGCAATTTACAGCTGTGGTATCAATTATATTAATTAGCACTTGTTCTTTGGAGGATAGATAATGAGGACAATTCTTAATTAAAAACTAGAAATGTAATGAATCAAATTTATCAAAACCAAATTTCTTGATTCTCCCTAAATTAAGAAGAAAGCAATTTTCAACATGACTATAAACTATACAAAATATGAATTTGGTGAAACGCCAACAGGTTGGAATTTTGACTAATGAAATAAAGTCATATAAGCCATGATTTTTAATTTAAGAAAAAAAAAAAACCTCTTACTTTTTTTTTTCAAGCTTTATTCTCAACTAGTCATGTCAAGTTGTGGAAATCACATCCCATGTTGAGACTTCTTTTTAAGAAGTTCCTCTGACATGCTGATTGGTCAAAACTATGAGATAGATTCAATAGACTTAGTCCTGAAATAAGGTATTATTTTGATTGCATTATCTTCATGGGGTTATTTAAAAATGTGCAGGCATGAAAAGCTATTATGAGTTCAAAAAACACTTAGTCTGAATTTGTTTTTTGCTCAAACTTTCTGAATTTGTTTTCATATCTCAAAATTGAAGAGAAGAATGCTGAGGTGATTAAATAGCAATAATTCAGGTTTTGAAAACTTTGAAAAATAGGTAAATGATAATATTTTCAATAATTCACAGGTGAAAATACTGCATTATAAGAATTATTTTGTCTCATATTTCAGAATAAAAATGTGCTAGAAAACAGCAACTTGGATTAGATATGGTTCATTGCCTCTAAAAAGGGTTAATTACACCAAAGCAATGTACTTGAGGAGATAAAAAAAGGATGGTATGGAGAGGTAGTAAGGTCCTGGTATATATTGGGGAGGGGGGAAGCCTGAGGCTTTCAGATACCTACGCCTTTATCTGGGATGTGTGTCAACAACTGTACCATTAACTGTACCATTAACTGTACCATTAACTCGCCCAGTAATATATATTCTAATCACTTTTCAGAATTATGGAGAAATCTGTATTAGATGAGAAATACTTGTCAGAGAAATGCAAATTAAGAAACACTAAGATACCACCTCACTCCTGTAAGAATGGCATACATCAAAAAGGACAGCAACAACAAATGCTGGAGAGGATGTGGGGACAGAGGAACCCTTTTACATTGCTGGTGGCAATGTAAATTGGTACAGCCTCTGTGGAGAGCAGTCTGGAAAACTGAAGGAAAAAAAAAGCTTCCAGGAGCAGTGAATGTGTAGTGCCTGCATCAAGGCCCAGTGATAACCCTGGAGGCAAAAAAAAGAAAATTAATATATACACACATAAGGGCAAACTTTGTATACATATCTACAGAGAGAAGGGAGAGTAAAGATTTCAAAAAGTACTGAGTTACTTTGTGAAGGCATTAACTTATGATCACTTTTTAGACTTTATTATATAATTATACAATTCTTTTATTTTTTAATATTTTTTTTACTTATTTACTGGATAGAGAAAAACTGAAGTGGAAAGGGGAGACAGTGAGAGGAAAGAGAGAGAGAGAGAGACACCTGCAGCACTGCTTCACTTCTTGTGAAACTTTCTCCCTGCAGGTAGGGCCTGGGGACTTGAACTCAGGTCTTTGTACATGGTAACATGTAGATTTATCCAGATGTGTCACAACCCAGCTCCTATAATTGCTTTATAATTTCAGTACTGGATTGAATTTTTCAGTACTTCTCTGTCTGTATCTCCATATTAGGATGTTACTGTTGTTTATACACTTTAGGAGACTGAGAACTCAGTGGAACTATGGAGTCACTATGGTTTACCTGAGTTTGTAGTGTGAATTAAGTTATGTATCTAAGCGGTCATTCCCCAAGTTCATTCATTTCATATCTTCTATAAACAAAGTTAGTCTACCAGTCACTTTTCCCTTAACTATTGAAAGTCTTTATTGTCACAGCTCTCTTTAAAATCAAGTCTTGTGGGAATTTTGATTAAGAAACATAATGTGAGATTTTGTAAATGCAGACTGGTTAACTGCACTGTTTCAAGGGACACTGTTGACATGTAGTGATTTGATTGATACTGCTAATGATTTTAATCTTAAACCAGCATATTTTTTACTCAGTAGATGCTGTCTGACAATAGATACCATATACTGGGTGCAGGGGGAAAAAAAGGACAGTTTGGATGGGGTGCTGAGGTCCAGTATATGCTAAGCATTATGTCAAAATAAAGCAAATGACTACAATTAGTACACTATAGTAATAAAAACTAGGTTAAGATCTGCATATCTGGGGACAGGACGGAGCTCAGCTAGTAGTGCACATGCCCTGTTTAAATGTGAGGGCCTGACTTTAAGTCTTGACATAATAGGGGAAGCACCAAGAAAGTGCCATGGATGGTGAGTGGTGTTGTGGTATCTCCCTTCTGTCTCTTTAGATCTCTCACTCTCTAAAAATTATTGATAAAAGGGTAATTGGACCTGTGAGTTCATTTAGAAATATCACTTATGTGTGAGGCCTTGCTTTTACTTCCTGATAGATAAAATCATGTATCTGCATTCAAGTAATTCCATCTCTCATATCTTCATCGCATTTACTATTTCCTTCCAGTCTATAACTCATAATGAACAGGTCCTGAGAATCAGAAATTGGCCCTTTGCTTATACGGTGGTGAACACCAGAATGTTTGTCTAATTCCCTACATATTAGAGTTATACAATTATGTCAATTAGGTTGGAATTTTACATTTTAATTTTTGAAATCTGTCTTTCTTGAATGGTAGAAAAAAAGCCTGGAAATCAGTTTTATATTGAACATTCCCTTTGTTTTTAGAATCCAAGGAGAAGAATACATTCATCTATGTGTGTTGCTTCTTTCTGCTGAGATCCAAGTCTGTCATCTCCCAGTCAGATGAGGACTTGTTCACCTCTGCTACTGTCTCATTTCTCTTAGTTGCCTAGTTACTTGAAACATGGATCTTTTAGCAACATTTTTATTTTCAGTCTCTCCTCCAAAATATTATTTCACTATTATATCCTAAGATGCTTTTAGAGGTTTAAAATTTATGACTTTGTGTTTCTCACTATAATAAAAGCAAATATATATTTATTTTGGAGCCAGAAGTTGGCACACCTTGTTTATTATTATTTTTTTATCAAAGCCTCAGCCTATGTATTAAAAAGACTCTATGCTTTAAAAAGTTTGAGACATTCAATTTTTACCCTCTCATATTAATTAAACAATGATTTATATGATTACAAATTAATAAGACTGTACATAAACACCATTCCTACCACCAACACATTGTGTCCCATCCCATCCCATCCCATCCCATCCCCAGTTCAGTTTATATAACTGCCAGCAGTGCAGAAGGGTTCCTCTGTCCCCACAGCCTCTCCAGCATTTGTTGCTGCTGTACTTTTTGATGTACGCCATTCTTACAGGACTGAGGTGGTATCTCAATGTTGTCTTTATTTATTTATTTATTTATTTATTTTAATTTTTTTATTTAAGAAAGGATTAACGAACAAAACCATAAGGTAGGAGGGGTACAACTCCACACAATTCCCACCACCCAATCTCCTTAACCCACCCCCTCCCATGGTAGCTTTCCCATTCTCTAGCCCTCTCGGAGCATGGACCCAGGGTCATTGAGGGTTGCAGAAGGTAGAAGGTCTGGCTTCTGTAATTGCTTCCCCGCTGAACATGGGTGTTGACTGGTTGGTCCATACTCCCAGTCTGCCTCTCTCTTTCCCTAGTAAGGTGTGTCTCTGGGGAAGCTGAGCTCCAGGACATATTGGTGGGATCTTCAATCCAGGGAAGCCTGGCCAGCATCCTGGTGGCATCTGGAACCTGGTGATTGAAAAGAGAGTTAACACACGAAGCCAAACAATTTGTTGAGCAATCATGGATCCCAAGCTTGGAATAGTGGAGAGGAAGTGTTAGGGAGGTACTCACTGCAAACTCTAGTGTACTTCTGCTTTCAGGTATATATTTTGCAGTAGTTTATGGATACGTGTGAACATAAGCGCTCTCTCACAGAAACTGGTGTATATCTAGGTTATGGGACTTTGTTAGAAAGTGAACCACCTGAGATGAAATTAGAGTGTACTATAAAAGGAAAGGTCTCACTCGAGTAATGAAGCTGAAGGGTTGTCATTCCACACGTGAAGTCTCTGGACACAGTCTGAGGTGAAGCATGTTAAGGTGGCAATTGTTGTGTTGGTTAGGTTGTGGTCGGTGGATGCAATATTATTTGGTATGGACTGGGAGACGCATACAGGAAAGTGGGCCCTATCCAAGGGTTCCAGGACTGGGGGAAGTAGGGGCTCTATAGTGGAGGTTCCTGCTGTCTTAGGGTTCCAAAAGACAATCGATAGTTAATGTTATCATCACATTATTTGGTAATTGGGTTAAAGTTGAAAAGTCGCTTTGTTATGGTTTGCTGTACAGTATCCAGTATCTTGTATATAGCTGTGCTATTGGATGCTTCTAATCTACTTGGTCTAGGCTTTTGAGAGAGTCTGCATATCAAATACACAGCCTATATATTAAAAAGATTCAGTTTGCGTTTTGAGAAACTTTGAGATATACAACTGATTTTCTCCCTCTCATATTAATTAACTACTGATTTATTTGTCTACATTTTGCTAGGAGTGTACATAAACACCATTCCCACCACCAAAAGACTGTGACCCATCCCTCCCACCCACTTCCACACCCCACTGTCCCAGGAAGCTGCATGTCTACCCCTCACCACAGAGTTTTTACTTTGGTGCCCTACTTACAATTTGGTCAGGTCCTGCTTTTAGTTTCCCGTTCAGATCTTCTTACTCAACTTCTGTTGATGAGTGGGATCATCCCATACTCATCTTTATCTTTCTGACTTAGTTCACTTAACATAATTCCTTCTAGCTCTGTCCAAGATGGGTCAGAGAAGGTGGGTTCATTGTTCTTGATAGCTGCATAGTATTCCATTGTGTATATATACCACAGCTTTCTCAGCCACTCATCTGTTGTTGGGCATCTGGGTTGCTTCCAGGTTTTAGCTATTATGAATTGTACTGCTATGAACATAGGAGTACACACCTCTTTTTGGTTGGGTGTTATGGAGTCCTTGGGGTATAACCCCAGGAGAGGAATTACTGGATCATATGGAAGGTCCATGTCTAGCCTTGTGAGAGTTTTCAAGACTGCTCTCCACAGAGGCTGTACCAATTTACATTCCCACCAGCAATGTAAAAGGGTTCCTCTGTCCCCACATCCTCTCCGGCATTTGTTGCTGCTGTCCTTTTTGATGTATGCCATTCTTACAGGAGTGAGGTGGTATCTTAGTGTTGTCTTAATTTGCATTTCTCTGACAATCAGTGACCTAGAGCAGTTTTTCATATGTTTGTTAGCCTTTTGGATCTCCTCTGAGGTGAATGTTTTGTTCATATCCTCTGCCCCTTTTTGGATGAGGTCATTTGCTTTTTTGGTGCTAAGTTTGCTGAGCTCTTTATATATTTTGGTGATTAGTTTCTTGTCTGATGTCTGGCATGTGAAGATCTTCTCCTATTCTGTGAAGGGTCTCTCTGTTTGTTTAATAGTTTCCTTGGATGTGCAGAAGCTTTTCAATTTGATGTAGTCCCATTGGTTTGTTTCTGCTTTAGTCTTCCTTGCAATTGGGTTTGATTCATCAATGATGTCCTTGAGGTGTAGGTGGGAAAGTGTTTTACCAATGTTTTCCTCTAAGTATTTGATTCTTTCTGATCTGACATCTAGGTCTTTGATCCATTTGGAGTTGATTTTTGTTTCTGGTGAGATAAAGTGGTTCAATTTCATTCTTCTGCATGTTTCAACCCAGTTTTCCCAGCACCATTTATTGAACAGAGCCTCCTTTTTCCATGTAATCCTTTGGGCCCCCTTATCAAAGATTAGATGCCCATAGGTGTTGGGATTTATTTCTGGGCTTTCAATTCTGTTCCACTGGTCTGTGTGCCTATTTTTTTCCAGTACCATGCTGTTTTGATGATGATGGCTTTATAATATAGTTTAAGTTCTGGGAGTGTGATGCCTCCATTTCTGTTTCTTTTCCTCAAGATGGTTTTGGCAATTCTAGGTGTTTTCAGTTTCCAGATAAATGATTGTAGTGTTTGTTCTATTCTCTTAAAGAAGCTTGGTGGAACTTTGATGGGTATTGCATTAAATTTGTATATGGCTCTGGTGAGAATATTCATTTTGATGATATTTATTTTTCCAATCTATGAGCATGGGATATCTTTCCATTTCTTGGTATCAGTTTCTATTTCCTTGAGTAGCGACTCATAGTTTTCAGCATACAAGTCTTTCACTTCTTTGGTCAACTTTATTCCTAAGTATTTGATTGATTTTGCTGAAACAGTAAATGGGAGTGATTTCTGGATGTCTTCTTCTTCAGATTTAGTGTTTTCATGAAGAAATGCCTTTGATTTTTGTACATTGATTTTGTAGCCTGATACCTTGCTATATTGCCTAATAACTTCCAGTAATTTTCTACTAGATTCTTTAGGTCTTTCTATGTATACTATCATATCATCTGCAAATAGTGAGAGCTTGACTTCTTCCTTTCCAATCTGTATTCCTTTGATTTCTTTCTCTTGCTTGATTGCTATGGCAAGAACTTCCAATACTATGTTGAAAAGTAACGGTGACAATGGACAGCCCTGTCTAGTCCCCGATCTGAGGGGGAATGCTTTCAGCTTCTGTCCATTGAGTATGATGTTGGCTGTAAGTTTGCTATATATAGACTCCACTATCTTGAGGAATTTTCCATCTATTCATTTTTTGTAGAGTTTTGAGCATGAACTGGTGTTGGATTTTGTCAAAGGCTTTCTCTGCATCTATTGAGATAATTATGTGGTTTTTGGCTTTGCTTTTATTGATGTGGTGAATGACATTGATTGACTTATGGATGTTGAACCAGCCTTGCATTCCTGGGATGAATCCCACTTGGTCATGATGAACAATCTTTTTGATATGTTGCTGTATCCGGTTGGCCAAGATCTTGTTTAATTGTTGTTAAAATTTGGACAGCTCCAGCTGGCTGGGCTAGCTTTACGGGCAGGTAACAGAGACGCAGAGACAACGGCTGGGCAGGGAAGCTATATTTCTTTATTCAGGAACAATGATTCATAAACTAAGACAAACTAATCACCAAAGAGAACTCTCCTGTCTCTTTGCGGCGGCACAAGCACTCTCTCTCACTCTGGAACTCTGCAACTCTGGCACTCTCGAACTCTGCAACTCTGTCACTCTGGAACTCTGGCGGGTTTCCTTGGGGCGGGGCCAAGCGGGCCCGTGAAATTAACAGGACTGATCTAATTCTCTTGGCGGGGGAGAACTAGAACCCAATGTAAAGCATACAACATTTAATATTTTGGCATCAATGTTCATCAGAGATATTGGTCTGTAGGTTTCCTTTTTTGTTCTGTCCCTATTAGCTTTTGGTATCAGGGTGATGTTGGCTTCATAGAAGGTGGAAGGGAGTATTCCTGTTTCTTCAATCTTATGGAATAGCTTAAGAAGTATGGGTATTAACTGTTTCCTGAAAGTTTTGTAGAATTCGTTTGTGAAGCCATCTGGTCCAGGACTTTTGTTGTTGGGGAGATTCTTAATAACGGTTTCAATTTCTTTGCCTGTGATTGGTGCATTTAGATTTTGTAGTTCTTCTTGGTTCAGTTTTGGAAGTGCATAGGTTTCTAGGAATTGTTCCATTTCTTCCAGATTCTCTAGCTTGGTGGCATATAGTTCTTTATAGAAGTTTCACAGGATTCTCTGGATTTCTGTGGTGTCAGTTGTGATATCTCCTGCATCGTTTACAATTCTATTAATTTGAGTCTTCTCTCTTTTTTGTTTGGTGAGTCTGGCTAGGGGTTTGTCAATTTTGTTTAATCTTTCAAAGAACCAACATTTGGCTTCATTGATCTTTTGATTGGTTCTTTTATTTTCGATGTTGTTTATTTCTGCTCGAACTTTAGTGATTTCTGTCCTTCTGGTTGTTTTAGGGTTCCTTTGTTCCTCTTCCTCTAAGTCCTTGAGGTGTGCAGTAAGGTCATTCATTTGCGCTTCTTCTTGGTGTTTAATATGTGATTGTATGGCTATAAGTTTCCCTCTCAATACTGCTTTTGCTGTGTCCCAAATATTTTGATAGGTTGTGTCTTCATTTTCATTTGTTTCCAGGAACATTTGAATTTCCTGCTTGAGTGAGTCTCTGACCCAGTGGTTCTTAAGGAGCATGTTGTTTAGTTTCCAAATTCTGTGTCTTTTAATAATTTTACATTTGTTGTTAAATGTTAGTTTTACTCCACTGTGGTCTGAGAAGATACTTGGGATGATTTCAATGCTCTTGAATTTATTGATGCTGTCTTTGTGGCCTAACATGTGGTCTATCCTTGAGTATCTGTTATGTGGATTTGAAAAGAAGGTGTATTCCAGTTTTTTGGGGTGGAGGAGTCTGAAAATGTCCAAGAGGTCTAGTCTGTCAATCTCTTCATTCAATTCTCTTGTATCTTTATTGGTTCTCTGCTTTGTTGATCTGTCTAAGTGTGAGAGTGGGGTATTGAAGTCTCCCACTATTATTGTATTACTATTGATGTATTTTTGTAATTCTTTCAGTAGATGCTTAATGTATTTAGATGGTACCTCATTGGGTGCATAGATGTTAATAATTGTTAAGTCTTCTTGGCTGATTGATCCTCTAATCATTATGTAATGTCCTTGCCTATCTTTTATTACTTTATTTAATTTAAAATCTATCGTGTCTGAGATGAGAATGGCTGTTCCTGCCTTTTTTTGTGGTCCGTTAGCCTGTATGATAGTTTTCCATCCTTTCACTTTAAGTCTGTGTTTATCTTGTTGTGACAGATGGGATTCTTGCAAGCAGCATATGGTTGGGTTATGTTTTCTGATCCATCCCCCCACCCTGTGCCTTTTGATGGGTGAGTTTAAGCCATTGACATTTATTGATATTATGGATTTAATGTATTGTAGTGCCATTGTTCTAAAAAAAAATTGTTTGCTCTGATATATTGCAAGTATTATAGTGATGTTCTTGTTTATAAGAGGTCTTTTAGTACTTCTTTCAGGGCCGGCTTGGTGATGGTTGCCTCCTTTAACTGTTGTTTATCTAAGAAGGTTTTGATCCATCTAGTTTGAATGAAAGTCTAGCATGATATATTATCCTTGGTTGAAACCCTTTTTCATTCAAGGCTCGATAGATATCTTGCCACTCCCTTCTGGCTTTTAGAGTTTGAGTGGAGAACTCTGCAGATAATCTTATGGGTTTTCCCTTGTATGTGACTTTTTGTTTCTCTCTTGCAGCCTTTAGGATCCTTTCTTTATCCTTACTTCTTCTCATTGTGACTATGATGCGTCTTGGTGTCTTCAGGTCTGGGTTGATTCTGTTTGGTACTCTCTGGGCCTCTTGAATCTTGATATCCTTTCTGTTATTCAGGTCTGGGACATTTTCTTCTATTATTTCCTCTAGAATGTTTGCTTCCCCTTCCTCTCTTTCTTCCTCTGGCAGTCCAATTATACAAATGTTACTTCTTTTGAGATCATCCCATATGTCTCTGTTGTTGTTTTCAATGTCTCTCAATCTCTTTTTAAGCTCTTTCACCTCTTTCTTTGTTTTCTCTAACTCATCCTCTGTCTGACTAATTCTGTTTTCTGCTTCTGTTAGTCTGCTTTCCCTTGCCTCAGCTTCTTTGTTCATTACAGCTATTTCAGCTTTCAGTTCTCTAATTGCCTCAAGATAATCAGTATTTTCCTTGGGGGTCTCAACTGTTGTTTCCCTAATACTGCCATTCCTTTCCTCCAATGTTGTTTTCATTTCTGTGATTAATAAGTTTATTATTGCTTGCATACTTTTCTTATCTATGGTTACTTCTAGCTGCTCTTGTCTTCATTCATTGGAGTAGCAGTTTTATTTGTTTTTGATCTACCCATTTTTTTTATTATGTGTTTCTTTTTTTATGCTCTGTTGTTCCTCAGTTGTTGTGTCTTGAGTACAAGTAACACTGTACTAAATACCTTTATGACCATTGCACTCACCAACCTCAGGAATTACAGTAGCAACTGAAGTAAGTATTGAAGTAGTTTAATCATTACCAGTTAGCCAAACAATTTCTCCAGTCCATGAAAAAATAGTAACCAAATCCCAGTGAGGAAAGAGAAAAGAAAGAAAGGATAGCAAGAATAGACAGTTATGCAAATCTACTATCCACTGTATATTCTAGGGGTAACAAGAGGGGAAAGGGAACTAGAGCAGAGATACACACATAGAGAGTCCACTCTGAGTCAGATTTCTTCCCCAAAATAATTCACAAATTCACAAAGGCAAAGAAGAAGGAAGAAGTGTATGACAAGATTAAAAAAGAGAGAGAAGAGAGAGAAAAGGGAGAAGATAAGAAAAAGAGTTGTAATTAAAGAGCAGTGAAAGGAAATTCCCAAATGTGTATCAGTGAATTCAAAAAAGCACCCTGTTTGGTGGTGTGGGGGATCCTGCTAGGAGCTGCTCCCGAGGGACTGATTGGGGGGGGGGGAGCGGGAAGGAGGTATGCTTGAAAATTAAAAGGAAGAAAAAAAAGTTTTTTCCCCCTTTTTTCCCTACTCTAATTCTTAACCCAAATTAAGTTATAGTCACTTCCTTGGTGTCACCTTTAGGACCCCTTATTGGCTGACCTGCTAAAGGCAGAAAGTCCTACCGTTTCCAGGAGATGTGGTCGGAGCTCAGCTGCTAGCAGCTTCTCAGTCCGCCATCTTCTGGGAAACCCCCCCTCCAGACTTTTTTAAAGGATTTCTCGAAAATGAAAACTAGCTCCAAGTCCTTTGATCCAATGAGAGCTATACTCAAGAAGTCTTCGGATCTGCCCTCAGGGTCATGGTGGTCCCCGGAGTCTCCCAAGAGAAAGCCCCCAAGCTACAGTGCTCCCTCCCGGTCCTCTGCTCGCCACCCAGCAGCGCTCTGCAACCGACAGAGGAGCCGCCTTCCCAGGCGGAGGACAGTGCTGGCACACCCACCTTGCCCGCCACCGCCTGGGAAGTCTGGAGCAGCCGCCCGCTAGTCCGTGCCACCTTTACTCTAATTCTTAACCTAAATTAAGTTATAGTCACCTCCTTGGTGTCATCGCTAGGACCCCTTATTGGCTGGCCTGCTAAAGGCAGAAAATCCTACCGTTTCCAGGAGATGTGGTCGGAGCTCAGCCGTTAGTGGCTTCTCAGTCTGCCATCTTCCTGCAGTCCCCTATGATTTTTTCTCAATGTTGTCTTTATTTGCATTTCTCTGACAATCAGTGACCTGAAGCAATTTTCCATGTGTTTGTTAGTCTTTTGGATCTCTTCTGTAGTGAATGTTCTGTTCATATCCTCTTCCCATTTTTGGATGTGGTCATTTGATTTTTTGTTGCTATGTTTGCTGAGCTCTTTGTATGTTTTGGTGATTAGTCTCTTGTCTGATGTATGGCATGTGAAGATCTTCTCTCATTCTGTGAGGGGTTTCTTTGTTTGTGTGATAGTTTCTTTGGCAGTGAAGAAGCTTTTTAATTTGATGTAGTCCCATTGGTTTGTTTCTGCTTTAGTCTTCCTTGAAACTGAGTTTGTTTCATCAAAGATGTCCTTGAGGTTTAGGTGGGAAAGTGTTCCACCAAAGTTTTCCTCTAAGTATTTGAGTTTCTGGTCTAACATCCAAGTCCTTGATGCATTTGTAGCTGATTTTTGTTTCTAGTGAGATAAGGTGGTTCAGTTTCATTCTTCTGCATGTTTCAACCCAGTTTTCCCAGCACCATTTATTGAAGAGTGCCTCCTTCCTCCATATAATACTTTGTGCTCCCTTATCAAATATTAGATGTCCATAGGTGTGAGAATTTAGTTCTGGGCTTTCAATTCTGTTCCACTGGTCTGTGTGCCTATTTTTGCTACAGTACCAGGCTGTTTTGGTTTAATTGCAATAGTAAAATATGAATTTTCTGAACATGGAGGTGCTATCGATGACTGTCATATTCATTTGCTTATGGAAGGAGTCAAAGACTGTGTTGCGATATAGCAACACTAACTTCTTCTTCTTCTAGTGTTTGCCCTTCTTCCGTAGCCAGTTAAATGGCTTTGAAAGTGACTGGGATCCATGTGGATTCAGTCGGCTAGGAAGGATCGTCAGTTTCCCCAATGAATGGGTACTCACGGGATGCACCACGAGAAGGTCGATCCAATGCACCCCACAATACTAACTGAAGCCTGGGGAATAGAGTTTATTTCTCAAAACATCTTGTAGCAAGGGCATCACTACTGGGGTGAGGAAATAGCAGGTGAAACAAGGAGCTTGTACTGATGAAGGAGTCTTTGGAGGGAGTGGACTACAGACACTGAACAATGTTAGATTCACAATAAAAAATAAGCAGAGGCTACTCGGGCCAGTGAGGTATCACAGTGGTAAAGTATGGAGCAGACATCTATGGCTGAGGGTCCCAAAGGTTCTACCCCCATTCCCTGGGACCCATCATAAACTATAACTGCATCATTTTCAAAAAGCAAATTAAAAAAAATAGAATATAGGGTACTAATGCTCCAGGTCATTCTGTTGGGTATCCTTGGGGAGAATAGTCTCGAATGTATATTCATTAATTTCCCTCTCTTTCTTAAAATGAGATCAAATCAAGAGAGAAGTAGACACATCTGGGCATAGATGTCTATGCTGCAGTAGCGCTGGCTTCATTGTCAATGAATCCTTTGTGTGTGTTATTTTATCCTTGCTCCTACAACACAAGCACAGTGTCACACTTCAGGCAGTTTTTCTTCAGCTTGAAGAGACGCTGTGCATCAGAGCAGAGCATGTTTCCAAGTGCATAGCAGGCGGTCCTGCCCCATTTATGGGGGCTTGTTTGTCAAAGTTCACAGTTTAGCAACATTTACTGCTACTTTAACTTTCTTTGCCATGTTATGGTTGTAATTATTTGGTGTTATTCTCAGAGTTAATTGACAGGAAACAAAATTAAGGGAGCATGTCTGATCCTTTTCCTCCTGTGAGAGTACTGGAAAAAAGAAAAAAAAAAGAATTGGAAAGAGGTGAGCCTTAATATTAATCCAGCATGGACCATTTCTCTTGTCATTGGTCTCACTGAAGGAGCTCACTTCAGGAAAGTCACAAAGAGGTCAGAAGATTTGAAACTACCAGCTTAGAGTTGCATTACAACTTCTAAAGACTTGGAACAATTTGGTATGGGTATGCCAAATATCATGCTTCTCGTGGTCCCTGCAAGATTGCAGAACGAAATTCTTGCTTTCATTTGCTGAGAGCATCTCTCCTAGCATTTAAATGAGGCCTCTGAGTAGTGATTATCTTTGAAAACCACTGTATATTAAATTATTAGGAATATGGCTTCAATCAGTTGAGATAATTAAATGACATCATTAAGAACATTTAATCCAATGGTGAGTCAGACTGGAGGATTGTGAAATTCATTTTGGATCATTAAGTCTGAGAGAAGCTCACCTCCAGCAGGACATTCATTCAGAAAGGTTTATGTCATTGCTAGTCTATTCATCACCCTGGGGTTACTCAGAGTTTACTGAGAATGAGGAGAAAAGTGCTACATCAACTCATTTTGCTCTTCTCTGAGGGAAAGAATTATTTCCTAGTTGCTTAAAGCCAAGATTCCCCAGGGGCAAGGATCTCTTTGGCTTTCCATACAGTAAAAATCAGAGGGGAGTTTCTAAGCAGATAGGAGCAGGGGCAGTGTCCTTGCCACATTCACCTACCCACCTCTTCCTCATCTTTGTGCCTGCCATGACCTTGGCTTCTCTTAATAAACCAAAGTTCATTTCACATATGAACAATTAGAGAGGAAACTATTTGTCTTGATTGCCAAACCTCCAACAGATGTTTTGTTAATAGTGGTAAGACGTCCTTATCTAAACTATTGCTTTAAGATGGGAAAGCACTGCCTGGTGCTAGCACGGGATTTGTGGTAACTTTGAAAATGTTCCCATTCTACATTGAAGGACAAATGCATTTAAAATAAGAGGGCACTATTGTTTCATATGTTGCTAACCCAAGAGCTCATAATTGATTTTTTAAAATGTTTTACACATTGATAGAGTTTGTCCTATTTCAAACCATTTCCAATGGGGAAAAAAATTCTCTTCAAATATTTTAAATCATGTTTTTCTTACTTTGTGTGAGTATAGGGCTGGGGGAGGTGAGGAGAGAGAACCATGCCTTCATACAATAATTAAAAATTTAGGGTAGGCTTAAACTTCATTAGATACTAAGAACATTTTTCTGAGCTTCCAAAGTCCCACCAGAAGGCAAAGCGTAACAGTACACTGATAAAAATAAATAGTAAAATAAACAAACAAACAAATAAATAAACAGTATGCAGGAGATCAGTAGCACATCTGGGAGGGTACATATATTACATTGCACAAGGACCTGGGTTCAATTCCCTTATTCCCATCCTCAGTGTAGAAGCTTCACAAGTGGTAAAGCAGTGCTCACATCTCTCTCTCTTTTTTCCCTCCCTTTTTGTTGCCCTTGTTGTTTATCATTGTTGCTGTTATTATTGTTGTTGTTATTGATGTCATTGTTGTTAGATAGGACAGACAGAAATGGAGAGAGGAAGGGAAGACTGAGAGGGGAAGAGAAAGACAGAAACCTGGAAATCTGCTTCACGGCTTGTGAAATGATACCCCTGCAGGTGGGGAGATGGGGGCTCGAACCGGTCCTTGTGCTTCCTACCATGGGCGCTTAACCCACTGTGCTACTGCCCAGCCCCCACATATCTCTCTTATTTTCTCTTTACCTCTGTATTCACTTTCTTCCTCTTTATACTTTCTCCTTCCCTCTCCAATTTCCTCTGTCTCTCACCAAAATAAATACATACATAAATAAATCATTTAAAAAGAAATGATTAATAGAATGAATGAATAGAGCTGTTTCTCGGGTCCATACATGTGAAATTGCCTGTTATCAGGAGAAAAACCTATCGGTATGAGACTTAATGATTAATAACTGCAAAGTTTTAATCACTCAGGATCACTTTTCCGTGAATACAGACAGAGAGGCACAACAACATGTGAGTTTACTCCATTGCCATAATATTCTTCACATGGTGCCTGAATTTGAACCTCAGCAGTGCCCAAGACAAGGTTACCCTGTACGGAATCTCTCCAGTTCAGGTCAAGTATTTTAAGCAAAGTTTTTTTTTTCGTCTTTCTTTCTATTTTTAATATTTATTTATGCCTTTTTGTTGTCCTTGTTGTTTTATTGTTGTAGTTATTATTGTTATTGATGTCATCGTTGTTGGATAGGACAGAGAGAAATGGAGAGAGGAGGGGAAGACAGGAGGGGAGAGAAAGACACCTGCAGACCTGCTTCACTGCTTGTGAAGCGACTCCCCTGCAGGTGGGGAGCTGCGGGCTGGAACCTGGATTCTTACTCAGGTCCTTGTGCTTTACACCACATGCGTTTAACCCACTGCACTACCACCCGACTCCCACTTTTCTTTTTTTCTAATACTGCTTTTGAATTGAGGCTGAATGAAAACTGGTTACGACCTCTATGAATGTCTTCATTAATAATTCTCATCACCTTCTATTTTGACCACTTATGTACATATTTGGTAATAATAGCAATAGTGGGCCAAATTATGTTTGTTCATCCTGTTTCAATAAAGATATCTTTGATGCTAGTGAAATGTCTTGACCTATTGAGGTAGTAAATTCAGTAAGTGTGTGTCTGTGTGTGGTGGTGGTGGAAAAAAAGCAAACAGAACTTATCTTTCCCTCCCATCTATTGGCATAGAGGAAGCATTTATTTGTATTCCAGTTTGAAGCTTAGTTTGTGTGTGATCAGGTGTGCAATGACACATCCTTTAACTTCTCTGGGATTAATTTATCTGCTCTGTAAAATGTCAATTTTAAAAAAAAGTTACATTGGGAAAACTTAACTTCTAGTGGTCTGACAGGTGACACAGTGCACAGAATACTGACCTTGCATGTATGGATTCTTGATTTTAGTTCCTAGCATTGCATATGCCAGAGTGTTGTTTAGGTTTGCTCTCACTTTCTCTATCTCCACACGTGTCTTTATCTCTTGATCATGTTAATAAATAGTAAAGATCATTTGTGAAAGATTTTTACATACACATATTCATTTTTTTAATTATTCAAATGTTTATGAGTGTGTGTGTGTGTGTGTGTGTGTGTGTGTGTGTGTGATTCTGGGGCTTCATACATGAGCTTTTTCACTGATTCCAGAAAACTTTACATTCTCTCTAAATTGCAGATGTATAGAGAGAAGAGAAGGATGACAAAGGGACATCAATAGAAAGAGAAATGCCACAGAAACACTTTATTTTTCATGATAGAGTGCTCCATTGGGGCTATGGATGTTGTTCTCTATGGTACAAGGGCTGGAAAGTTGGTTCTTGTGCATAGGAAGGTGTGCATTCTATCTTCCAAACCATAGGCCTTTTTTTTTTTTTAATGTACTTCATTTTAAAGAGAGAGAAATTCAGGGAGAAATATTAGAGTTCTGCTCAGCTCTGATCTGTTCCTGTTATGGCAGTGGGGATTGAACCTAGGGCTTTTTGGAACCTCATATATGAAAGTCTTTTGCATAACCATTATGATGTTTCCCCAGCCCACTTTAAATTATTTTAAATTTTGTAAAGCAACTGCTAGACATGTATTATACAAGACAAAATGTAAATACTAACTGTGATACAATCTCTGTTGATATACCAAACTGAGACTTAAGAGTATCCAGAAGAGAGAAAAACAGACAGACAGTAAGTTTAAGGAGAATAGCAATCAAAGTATGATCATAGTCTAATGAAAATTTTTAGACAGTGAGGTAGATAAAATGATCAAAAGTTAACTATTCTTTCAAGAAAATGTAGTAACTCTAAATGTGTAGGTATAGTCTAAACAATTTCTAAACTTATGAAGAGAGAACCAGAGGTAATTCACAAAAAGTTGTACACTAGTGTGCATGATTGTTGGTACAAATGTCAAAATAATTCAATTGCTATAATTGCAATACATTTTATATCTTTAAACAAATGGATAAATGTAAACCTAACACTTAATGATGTATGGAGTATGTTCTAACAATGTAAAATTAGGGAATATACATAAACAGTGAAGAAATTTTCAAGTGCTAGAATTATGCAAAAACATTAAGTTGAACCTTGTGAAAATTAAAAATTTTACTCATGGAAGGGATGAAAAACACAACCTGAAACAAGGTAGGATAGTAGCAACCTACAAAGCTGAAAATGGTTTCTAGTATATATAGACATAAATATCAAAACAAAATCACGATGAAACAAACAAATATTTCTTTTAGAAAATGGGCATACATCATGAATAAACAATGTTCAGAGGACAGATACCTGTGTGAAAAGTTGATCTTCACAAGGCACTGTAACCCCAATGAAATATCTTTCCATACATCAGTATGGCCGAATGCAGTGAAAATAGTAGCATCACCAAAAGCTGGTAAGGATGCAGGGATGCATGTACATGGTTCAGAACACAAAAGTGCCCATCTGAGTAGACATCATCTGCGAAGTCTCATCGTTATCACACTGTAAATATTTTGATATGCAGACACATGACAATCATTAGCTTCATGAGCCACAGGTTGTGTGACCTGAGTTGATTGGTTAGATTCACTAGGAAAAGTACAACCTGCAAATGAGCCAACTGTGGTGGATCAGTTTTAATAATACTGAGAGGAGTTTACAGTCTACAGTGAATGCTTTTGTTTGTTTGTTTTATCTGCCAGGGACAGTTAAAATGGGACAGGCAGGAATGATATTGTTTGAAGGTTTACTTTCATCACTTTGAGACAAAAGTACTGACTTTTCTGGAAATCATGAGACTGGCATTGAGCAGGTAGTGGAAATAAGAAACAGTCTGTGGTCAAGAATGTATTGGCCATGCTTAGAGAGAGGTGATGGCACTTTTGGTGGCACAGCTTGACCTCATTTGGTCTCATCAAATAAAGGGCACTTAGCTTGGGTATTTGCAAGAAGACCCCAGATGGTTTGATCAGTAGCTGTGATTAGTTTGTGCAACCAGGACTCCAGAGAGGAGAGTGTTAATCTGCCAGTTTGTAATTTTCCAAGTGGCAGACCAAATCCTAGACTATTGGCAAGGACCCCAGCTTCAGTATTATTATAACAGGCTTCATCATGACATTGTCCAGAAGTGTAAAAATGGTCATAAACTCTGCCCACAGAGCAAACATGTATATTTGTCCTTCAGTGAAATGGATACAGAAACTAGACAAATAGCATTGGTTTGCAGCTTAGACAAACCATCACTGAACTTCATCAGACATTGTACATCTCTGATAATCAAAGACTCCAGAAATTTTCCTTTAGATATGTATGGGGATAGACATTTTCCCCAAGATTGGTCTGAATTTTTGCAATGACATTTCCATTTGATGGGTAAGTCTTACTTTTAACCTGCTAATCAGTAAGTTCAAGCTAGCCCATACCATAATAGGGCATTAAATTTCAACAACTACACAGTGGAAAACTAATAATTACTTTTCAAAATGTAGAAACCATCACAGTGATATTATGGAAGTGTTGAGATTGAAACTCAGGAGTTACTTCTATGTTGAGGTTGTTTCCTTCTGACCAAAGCAGAGCTGATAAAACCCTCAGTCATAGAGAATCATAGCTTAGTGAGGTCATAAGTACTATGAAAGCACACAGAGTTTATACCATAGTTTACTGGATAGCTTCTCATGCAGGTCCCTACATAAAGGATCTATCAACTGTTCTAAAGAAAAAGTGTTAGGCACATATTATTTATAATGATAAGAAGGTGTTGGGCCAGGGATATTGGTATGTAGTTTTCTTTTTAAGTTTCTCCTGGGGCTGGGTGGTAGTGCATCTGTTTAAGTGCACGTTACAATATGCAAGGACCTGGGTGCGAGCCTCTGGTGGAAGAAGTTTTGCAGTTGGGGAAACAGGGCTGCAGGTGTTCCTATCTACCTGTCTGTCTATCTATCTATCTATCTATCTATCTATCTATCTATCTATCATCTATCTATCTATCTACCTGTCTATCATCTATCTATCTATCTATCTATCTATCTATCTATCTATCTTCTCATCCTGTCTCAATTTCCGACTGTCTCTCCAATAAATAAAAAGACATTATTTTTTTCTTGGTATAAAGGTGATATTGGCTTCATAGAAGGTGTTCCTGTGTTGGGGTGGTTTTTTTCTTCAATATTTTGGGATAGTTTGGAGAGTTTAAGGAATTGTAATTGTATCTCCTTAAAAGTTTTGTAGAAATAATTTGTAAAAGTATCTAGGCCTGACTTTTTATTGTTGCAGAGTTTTGATTACTTGAAACATTTCTTTGGCTATAGTTGGTCTGTTCATGTTTATAGTTCCTCCTGGTTTAGTCTTAGAAAGGGTATGTTTCAAATACTACTCAGCTGTCATGAGTGATGAAGTCATCTCCTTCGTGTCGTCTTGCGTGGAACTTGAAGACATCATGTTAAGTGAGATAAGCCAGAAAGAGAAGAACAAATACTGAATGATCTTATGTATATGTGGAACTTAATATTCAGTAAACACAGAGTGGAAAAACATAAAGTGAAACACAGACTGGGCATGGTATACTGCATCTAAGCCATGGAGTCTGAGGACAGAGTGGGAAGAAAGGGTGGAAGAGAACTTTGGGGTCATAGTGCATGATGAAAATGTATCCATGTGCCTGACTGCACTATAAACAACCCCCCCTCAATAAAAGGCAAAAAAGAAGGTGGTGGGCCTCCTTTCTGCTAGTAGGATGCCAATGAGATAGCAACTTCTTATAAATACCACAAGCACTGCAAGTTTTAATTCATTTGCACCATCTCAGGATATTTAAATTTTCAGGTAGGTATTGGAAAATTATCAGGGTTTAGTAGTTTGCCTGGCAGATGGCAGTGTGATAACACCAGACAAATCTTTGGCTATGATGGTTATGATTTGTTTGCTAACAGGATATATGCATAAAGTTGTGTAAATCCTTATTAACTATCAGTTGTAAATGGAAGGTAGATTTAGGAAATTATTGCATTTTTAGACTTTTTTCCTGTTCTGGAGTCTCTCCAGTGACTTGTGCATTTATCAATAGCATCAATTCTTAGTCTGCTTTAGATGGAGAAACAAAAGTCGTACAATTAATGAACTCAGAGAACCTCATCACATGTCAGTGCATCTTGCTAGCTGTATCCAAATCACAATAGTTGAATCTGGGTAACTGTTCCTTCCCCAGTCTAGAAAGGACTATTATATGGTCATTCATAGTAATCACACCTATAGAAGTGAGGTTCCTTTGGTTCCTGAAAAAATTTTTTATTATTTTTTATTATTATCTTTATTTATTAAATAGAGACAGCCAGAAATTGAGAGAGAAGGGGGAAATAGAGAGGGAGAGAGACAGAGTGACACCTGCAGCCCTAATTCACCACTTGTGAAGCTTCCCCCTGCAGGTGGGGACCGGGGACTTGGACCTGGATCCTTGCACATTGTAACATGTGTACTCAACCAGGTGCACCAACACCCAGCCCCTGGTTCCTGAAAAAATTCTAATCACACCTGACAAAATGTCAGTAGAATCTTTGGTCCCTTCTAGGGGTAATGGAGAGTTTGCTTACTTCTCTAATCATCTATTAGTAATTCTTTTGAAACAGCTCAGGTGAGGGAAGAGAGCAAATGAATTGGTGACATAAAGGTGTTATCTTTACTTTTGTTTTGAGTGTGGCTACAGGTTATGACACAAACAAATGAGCTTCACCCATTTGAGCCTGCCCAAGGCTTTTTTCACTACAATAAGATATTCCTGATAGGCACCATAGATATAAAACAGAATTCAAGCATATTTAAGATATTTTAAAAATGTAAATTAGTTTGATCACTTTATATTGTTTCCTACAGTTTTCTAGACTTTACCAGAAGCTTAAATCTGTTGCTTTCACAATCAGACCTTTCTTCACCAGGCTGAGCATCTGCCTCCTGGGGGCCTCATAGGCCCAGCAGATGGGCATTTGAGAATCTAACATTTTCACACTTTAAATTCAATCATGCTGAATCGAGGGGAGCCTTTTTTAAATGTAGACTATTAAGTATAGAAATCAGACATAGCATAGCAATCTTTAGGTGCTCACGAATAACTCAAAAGTCAAGGAAATGAAATTCTTATTTATATACAAGTACACATTCACTTTTAAAGTGACATCTAGTCTCTGCTGTGGGGTATGCAAAAAGAAACTGTTCTAATAGGCTCCCTGTGAAAGCCTGTTTCATGAAAATGATGCAGTGTGACAGGAAATGTCTCTTTAAGATACTTCTGCTCAATAGCGCTCAGAGTCTGGTAGCCTCAATCAGAATGAGAACAGTGTAGTTGGGCCTCATGCCCCATTGGCTCCCTCATTAATTTTGGCTAAGGGGGATTTCTGACATGAAGGAGAGAAGTCCTAGGGCTGTGTACAGTGCTCTGCCCATATTGTAATACAAAGCTGCCAGATGCTTCCCCTCCACAAGGGGGGTGGTGGTGAAGGTCAATGGGGAAGTGTGCTTATCATGAAGCATTTTCACTGACTGCAGTCTGCTTGCCAGGTCAGCAGTACCCCACTCACTTCGGAGGCTCAGCTGAGGGGAGAGAAAGGAAAGGCGGATTTCACGTGGTAATTTACTGCAGAAAAACGGCATTCAGGGAATAGTCGTGATGTAGAGAAATCTTTACACCCCTTTAAAGGTCATTACATATAGTATCTCTTTCTTTTTTTATCTCTCCAGAAGGTATAAAAGGTGCATTTTAGATGCATGGTATGTTTTTATAATTCTCCTTGACATCTCTGAATATCCTATTTTCTCTCCAGCTAGTTCAGGAAACTTGTTCCTTTGATAATAAAGGGATACAAAGAACACATAGTTTTATATGTGCTTGAATGTTCATGTGTGTGAGTGTCCTTCTATTTCACTCTGTGTATATGTATGCACATGCAGTTAGGATTAAAAACCTTGGGAACACTTTGAAGGTTTAAGACATCCATATTTTCTATTTACAGCAATATGAGTGATGATACTAGTCATGTTATTGTTGTCTCTTGGATTCTGGAAACTTCTTTGACCTTCACTATCTACTCTCTGTGGTTTTGGGCTTGTGTTTAGCTCAGAGAGCCTGGACATTAATTATGAAACAGAAGATGTGCTGGGAGCTAGAGAATTATCTAAAATGAAGCAGGTAAGACTAAATAATGATTGAGTCAGAGGAGCATTTGTTTAATTAATATGCAATGAGAACACACACACGCACACACACACACAGTCTCAGTCTCGTCATGCATATGCAAGGACTTGATACCACACAGACAGAAGATAGAGACGTGATAGGTAACCACAAGAGGAAGGAAATTGAAGGGAGGAAGGTCATCAAAGCTAGGTTGAATTTTCTTCTCGTTCTCTCTCCTTCCTGCCTCTCCTTTCCCTCCTTTCCACCCACCTTCCTTCTCTAGTTTCCCCTCTCTCTCTCTCTCAATGCTTCTCTATTGAGACTTTCTCAAGACTTAAGAATATTCAAAGGTTATTTTCACAGTGAAGGAATTATACCTGAACTATTTTAAATGAGAATACCAACCTCAAACCAAACTTTTTTTTTAATGGTTATCTGGATTTCATTATTACTGGGATTGAAAGATGCAGCAAATTATATATTCCTTCTTGTTCATCATTCCATTAATGTTTGGAAAGTAAAGTGGTAGAAATGGTTCCCTTCAGATGCTAGTATGATGTTGACCAGACTTCCCTGGACAGACAACCTCACCAATGTGTCCTGGAGCTCCGCTTCCCCAGAGCCCTTCCCAAATAGGGAAAGAGAGAGACAGGCTGGGAGTATGGCTCGACCTTTCAAGGCCCATGTTCAGCGGGGAAGCAACTACAGAAGCCAGACCTTCCACCTTCTGCATCCCGCAATGACCTTGGGTCCATACTTCCAGAGTGTTACAGAATAGGAAAGCTATCAGGGGAGGGGAAAGGATACAGAGTTCTGGTGGCGGGAATTGTGTGGAATTGTACCTCTCTTATCCTATGGTTTAGTCAATGTTTTCTTTTTATAAATAAAAAAATAAGATAAATAAATAGATAATAAATTATTTTTTTTAAAAAAAAGAAAAGGAATGGTCCCCTTGCTAACATTCTCTGGAATATACTTTGTTGCTATTAGTTGAAATATGGTAATAAGGAGTTGGTCAGAAGTGAATTGCTTTGTGTGAACATTAAAAACATGTGTTTCATACAGACTTGACACTGAGCTAAAATGGATGCTAGTGAACTCATAAGAGAACAGAGAATCAAGGGCTCTGGCTGGACTTTTTAAATAAATAAATTTTAGAATGAAGTTTTGGAAATTGGAGATGAATGTGTTATTTGCATAAAAAGTTGAGCATTTTTCTTGGAGTCACCTGCCAATTAGTGCCTGTTCAGCAAATTCCCATGAAAATATTCTAAAAGATAATTAAGAAAATCAGACGAGCTTTAAAGAGGGAATTCCTTTAGCACAGAAAGTTAATATCCTTTGATGTCCTCATCTGATAGTGTGAATTGATGTTGCCTTTAAATTTAGATCTTAGGCTCTTCCTTGAAAACTCATTTATGGGACGTAAAAGACACAGAATTATCTAAACCTAAGTATTACTGAAGGGTAGTTCTCCTCAACTTAGTCAAGGCATATAGACAAGTAGATCATTTTCGGCTGAGGTTGGTCAAGGTTCTGAGTGGTCACAAGAATCCTTTACCAACCACCACCCCCCCATACACACACACTCACTCAAAAGAGAACTACCTTGACTCATTTCCCCAATTAGGGCTGTTAACAGTTGCAATCTTTCATGAGAAAAGGCTTCCATAAGGCAAGCATCATATGAGCTCTTCTCTCATTGAGTCTCCTCCTTCCTAGAAGCTTAGGTCCCTACTCCATTCCTTAGCTTAGGCTTGTGCAATTCCATTTCTCGTCATTGCTTTTAGAATCTTTATGTTTATGCGTAAACTCAACATGAAATTAATTAAAGTGGTTTCTTCATCCTATGAATCTGTCTGATACTATTTTGGTTACTCAGCCAGCCTGTGAAGATTTCGAGGACTAAGGGAAAACTTGCTCTCCTCCGAGGTGTGACTTTATTTCCCGTAATTGCCTCGAGCGCCTCCCAGGTCAAAATATGTGTGATTTTGACCGCTGTTTCTCAACTCCTGAATTATTCAGATAATTCTTAGAGCTGTTCGTGTACATTGTGCTTATAAATGTAACACTGGTGTGCCTTAATCCATACACAGAAATTTGACTTTTGATGAATCATATAACAAAATATAGAGGATGAAGATATAAGCCTTCAAGAACAGACAAATATTTTACTTTGAATATGTTTATTTTGACATTAAATATGTGATCAAGAAATTAAACCTGCCTCAGACACAACATATATATATATATATATATATATATATATATGCCATAAAATAAATAGCTATTAAATTAGACTTTCAAAAATACTAGGAATTTAAATCTTAGATAGTATTAAGGAACAAAAAAGAGGTTCTGGGTAGTAGCACATTGGGTTAAGCGCACATATGCACATATACCAAGCACTAGGACTGTCTCAAGGATCCCAGTATGAGCCTGAGGTCCCCAACTGTAGGGGGGTTGCTTTTCAAGTAGTGAAGCAGGTCTGCTAGTGTCTGTCTTTTTCTGCCTGTCTCTGTCTTCCCCTATTCTCTCAATTTCTCTCTCTCCTATCCAACAACAACAGCAACAGCAGCAGCAGCAGCAAAATAATAAAGTGATGACAACAACAACAATAATGGAAAAAAAAGTATCTCCAGGAGCAATAGATTCCTAGTGCAGGCATCAAGTCCCAATGATAATCCTGGAGGCAGTAAAGGAAAGAGGAAGAGAAACCACATACTGGGAATACATATATATACACCACATACTGGGTATATATATGATTAAGGGTCTGTATCTAGAATAAGTAGATGTTGAAGAATCACATTAAGAACTATCTAAGATAGAAAAAGGGATGTCAGGTACACTAATAATGAAAATAACTGATATAACTAATATTAGGGAATGGCAAAAGTCAATGGCTATTTCAATTGGATGCACACTCTAGAATAAACAGGATTAAAAACAGATTGTACAAGAAGTGTTGGTATGGAAATAGAGATTAGTCAGTGCTAAAGTTTATAGCTAGGGCATATACGATGTATAAAATGTTACAAGTACTGTGGAAACTATTTCTCATTTTCTTCAAATTTAAAAAAATTCCTAAAGTGTGATCTGATCACTCCAATCCAATTACTCCCCAAAGAGAAGTGAATTCACTTGAATATTCACAGACTTGAACAAAAATAATCCTAGTGACTTTCTTTATATCCCCATCCAAAATAAACAAAACCAAATATTTATTAACTAGCTAAAAGATAAAGTATGATTAAGAAACCATATTCATTGTGTCTGAATATAGCTATGAAACAAAAAAGCCTGACAAGGGAATGCATGCTAGGGAATTCCAGCTGCATGAA
Organism: Erinaceus europaeus; assembly: GCF_950295315.1. Classification (NCBI taxonomy): domain Eukaryota; kingdom Metazoa; phylum Chordata; class Mammalia; order Eulipotyphla; family Erinaceidae; genus Erinaceus; species Erinaceus europaeus. The sequence continues at coordinate 79,522,654 of NC_080176.1, forward strand.
GCTTTTGTGTGAGTGAACCTGGCAATGACTGTCATGGAAAATTTTAGGACACTGAGGACAGGAAATAAACACAAAGGAACTGTAAGGAGGCTTTGAATGTGAAGCAAATGCTCATTAACATAGCTGGGGTGTCATGACTTTCTCTTTTCTATTTTTGGTGTCCAAATATCCTCTTCATGGGGGCTGGGAGGTGGCACCTTTGGTTAAACACACATATTACCAAGTGCAAGGACCTGGGTTCAAGCCCCCACTTCCCAACTGAAGGGAGTCCCTTCACCAGTGGTAAACTGACCTGAAGATATCTATTTTTTTATCTCCCTCTCTCTGTTTTCCCATCCTCTCTCATCCTATCTCAATTTCTCTTGAAATGAAAAATCCATAGGCTATACTGGTGGGCACCTACTTCTGTATCCCAGTGTCCATTCCAGTCTCATAGTAGTGTGCTCTGATGGTAGCCAACCTCCTCTCACCTTTATTGTCAGCACCTTGGACTCGGTTTCTGCCCTGTCTAACCATGTGCGCTCATCTAGTTTGAAACTGATAAAAGCTGGGTGCTGCAGGACAAGTGTGTGCAGGTCTGGTAGGAACCGCCCTGTAACCCATTAATGTAAAATAAATGCAACTCCCTGCTCTCCATGTGGCCTCAGGTCTTGTTCTTTGGTTACTTTTGAGCTATATTATGGAATTTTTTATTATATTGTCTGTCCTAAGAAAAAAAAAAAGAAACCAGAAAATTGGCTGCTAGGAGCAGTGGATTTGTAGTGCCAGCACTGAGCCCTAGCAATAACCATGATGTGTGTGTGTGGGGAAACAAACAAACAAAGCAAATATATATATTCTTCATTATAAGGACATCAGATTTCTTTAGCAACTGATATACTATCCTCACATTAACATAATATTCTATACAAATACATATGCATATATATATGTCCCTTTTTATATAGTGTATGTGAACTGTGTAAATGTTACATTTATATAGAAACATCAAGATATAGACATAGCTATGCAAATACATAAACCTACTGCAACTCCACCCCAACTCTCAGTCCTATAAACAGTGAAATGAAGATCTTTCCTTCACACATGTCCACTTCTGCTCAACAGATCTCCATACACTTGGCACAGAAATTTTGAGACTCAGACTTAGGGCACTGACTGCACTCTTAACAGCCACACTTCCAAAGGAGAAGGCCTAAAGTTCTTACTTTGACAATTAAGTATGTTGGCCTTAAGAAGCAAGTGAATAACAGCTCACAGAGGGGAACCCCATAGCTTACTAAAGCAGGAAGGTGAAGAGACAGGAGTATTTAGAAAACAGCAGGAATGACTTTCAACAAACTTTAAAACATCTGCCAGTTTCCTCTCAGTAAACCCCAGTCAGTTTTACTGCTGACTAGGCAATTGCGCTATTTCCATGTTGTTTAACTCAAAGCTCTGGAGTTTGAGGTCTCCAGAGTTATGGTGACCCAGTTATTGTGAAATTTGCACCGGGATATAGGTTAACCAGGACAATAAAACTAAAGAAGTGCAAGATTCTTGAGGCTTGTTTTTTATTTATTTTCTTTTCTTTGGAAAGAATAAAAGGCATTACTCATAAACATGAGTCTTTAAATTATGTGTGGTCTTTAGTTTGATTATCATTGCTTGTAAATATTTCAATTTGATGTTACATAATTGAAAATTGTAGTAAAATGCATTTCTGACTCCCCCGAGGGCAGTGAAATGCCATTTGAATATTTGTAGTATATCATCTGATGTCTTGATTTCAATAATATAATTTTCAAAGCGTTTCAGTTTATGTCTCACTCTGGCCAATATGGCATAGCCCAAAAGACTGTGATTTGAAATTGATAAAGGCTAACATAGTCAATTTTCTATTTATTTGCATTTGGCTATCAGTTTATTTATTTATTTTTTTGCTCGTAAGACCCATATATGAACGAAATATGGTTAACAGCTTTTTTGGTTATGTATTTAGAATATATTCTTATGTATTTATTTAATGAATAAGAAAGAAACAGAACAACACTCAGGCATATGTTGTTTATACTGTACTCTGTTCACAGAGACACCTAGTTCCCTGGCCAAGAGTTAACCTTTGCTAACCAACATTCCTTTCACTGACAGCAGGTGGTAATGGTAAGCATAAGAGTCAAAATTTTTTTTCATAAGATAAAACTGAATAAATTTTAAAACTGTCATTGCCATACCTTTTTTTTTTGTAAAGGAGCTAAAGGATGTATCATAGGGAGAAAATATCAATTATTGATAAATAATGCTAACATTCACTATTAATTTAAATAATGCTTGTTACTGGTGTAGGTACTAGTCAGGCAACCCAACACTGTTCAATTTTCACAGTTCAGTGAGGAAACTGAAGCTTGATGAAATACATAGTCAAGTGAGATCACAAACTTAAAGAGCTGAAGCTCATATGTGATCACCAGTGAACTTTTGTCGTGACTATCATATTGTCCTCACTCTCAGTATGTATAGTGATTTTTTTTTAGTGGAGTTTCTGTTGCCTTCTTACCAGAAACAACAGACTGATAAGAAGATCTTTAATAAACATTCTAGAAGTAGATTCAACTAGCAAGACCAGAATCGTTAAGAAATATGAGAACTTGAATGTGATTTTTTTTTAGTTGGCCACTAGCTAGACAACTAGTACAGTCAAGTGATGGGCACATTCTAAAGGAGGAATACAGAGGGTACTGTCCTGAGATGTTGATGTAGTCGCTGCACAATGTTGACCATTCTTAAGATCAAGAGTATTATCTTCATTCTGTTTTGATTCCTATAAGATGCAAATAAAGCATCAATCATAGAGTCTGAGATGATGTAATATGTGTACTCAGCAATAGGATATCCAAAGAAACCATAGAGCCTTGGCAATTTGTGAAGATGATGACATGGGACATCCTGGAGACAAGAAGAAATCAGTGCACTAACAAGTACAGCAGGGGTCTGAGATGTCTCTTATGCACTCTGCATATGTCAAGGGTAATAAACTATCGATGACCATAGAATCCCGTATTCCTTCCTGGAAGGGTAGACCAGATGTCAATAGGACCAAAACCAGCACTGAAATCTTGACTCTAGTCACATGATTCACAAAGTACCAACCCCAGAGATATATGACGAGTGGTTTAATAAGCCACACTTATGAATCAATGATAAGCATTTGGACTGATGCAACCCTTACTTGTTTATTTAGTGGATGGATAAAAGATGATCTGCTGTGAAGTAGTGTTATGGTCATTGCGATCAATCTCTGTATCATATTTGTAGTACCACCAGCTTATACCTACTAGTGTCTCAGAGGATATACTCACATAGTATCTAGGAGTATTTCCACTTAGCAAAAACAACAAATTTGCAGACTCTAAATATAATTTTAATTGAAAACAATAGCTGTGAGGGAAAATGAAACTGTGCCTTAACTCCTGGTTAAGAATCTGTGTCTACTGAAAATTGAAGATGGGCTGAATCATTAGAGAGTGATGGGCAGACATGAGTTTACTACAAAAAGGTGCCAGGTACTGGATATAATTACTATCTTGCCTAACAGAATAGAATAAGTAAGGATATTGCCTTTTCTAAGATATCATCTCTAAACGATGCCCAAGTGACATTTTCTTCAGTAAGTGTTTATTTTCATTAAAAAAAAAAATCCATGGGAAACCATGTCCCAAAATATCTATTTTCTGAGGTGCTCCATGGAGAAGGTCATGAAAATGAAGTCAGATGAGTCAAGGAGGGAGACTCAATTTGATACATTTTCTTATCCCTTTCCTTGCTTCTTGTATCAATTTCAATATTAATTAATACCTACATTACAGGGAAGGAAACAAAAAAGAGATAAAAGGAACTTTCTCACTTACAGATGCTAGTAATCTTTCAGGTTATTAATCTTTCATTTGGAAAACCACTAATCAAAACCACTTCTAACTTTCCTTTTTAGGCAGTTGATTATTTTTCTGTGTCACATATTTTCTATTCCGTGATAACCTGAAACATTTTTGTGTTGCAAAATTCAAGTCATTTAATAGGTTCATGTATCAAGGATCATATTTCTTAATAGTCCTGCCATACTGTGATGTGAGATTATTTCTGCTAATCCTTTGTCATTATCTGTTATTTTTATGTATGTTCCAGCTGGTGACTAGTTGAGATGTAGCTATTGAAATTGCATTCTTCTTTATAGTACTTTTAATGTTTGTTTTGATACTAAAATGAATAGAAAAATATATCATTTGATTGTAATGGATCACAAATGAATATGTTTTAATCTTGTAAGTACCTAGATCTATAAGGAAGAATTTATTCTATATGATGATGATTTTTTTTTATTTCTATGGATCATGGTCTGCTTTTTATAAACGTTTCCGCATTTCATCTATTTTCCCTTTACTTTTTTCTGTTGTCATTAGGGCTTCAGTACTGTGGACTGGATTTTTCATACAGAGTGAGAGAAAGTACACATCACAGTGAAGCTTCCCTCAGTGCAGTGGAGTCAGGCTCAAGCCTGGACGGTGCTGTGCGTGTGGCAAAGCACACACTCTCCCAGGTAAGGTACTCCAAAGTATTGTCTTGGAACTGCTAAAATAGCGCAGTGGTTGTGCACTGAATATTTATGCCTTAGGCTTTTAATTCCCAAGTTCAGTTCCCATTACCACCATAAGCCAGAGTTTAGCAGTGTTCTTCCTCTCCTCTCCTCTCCTCTCCTCTCCTCTCCTCTCCTCTCCTCTCCTCTCCTCTCCTCTCCTCTCCTCTCCTCTCCTCTCCTCTCCTCTCCTCTCCTCTCCTCTCCTCTCCTCTCCTCTCCTCTCCTCTCCTCTCCTCTCCTCTCCTCTCCTCTCCTCTCCTCTTTTTCCTCTCCTCTCCTCTCCTCTTTTTCCTCTCCTCTCCTCTCCTCTTTTACCTCTCCTCTCCTCTTTTTCCTCTCCTCTCCTCTCCTCTTTTTCCTCTCCTCTCCTCTTTTTCCTCTCCTCTCCTCTCCTCTCCTCTTTTACCTCTCCTCTCCTCTTTTTCCTCTCCTCTCCTCTCCTCTTTTTCCTCTCCTCTCCTCTTTTCCTCTCCTCTCCTCTCCTCTCCTCTCCTCTCCTCTCCTCTCCTCTCCTCTTTTTCCTCTCCTCTCCTCTCCTCTCCTCTCCTCTCCTCTCCTCTCCTCTCCTCTCCTCTCCTCTCCTCTCCTCTCCTCTTTTTCCTCTCCTCTCCTCTCCTCTCCTCTCCTCTCCTCTCCTCTCCTCTCCTCTCCTCTCCTCTTTTTCCTCTCCTCTTCTCTCCTCTCCTCTTTTTCCTCTCCTCTCCTCTCCTCTTTTTCCTCTCCTCTCCTCTTTTTCCTCTCCTCTCCTCTCCTCTTTTTCCTCTCCTCTCCTCTCCTCTCCTCTCCTCTCCTCTCCTCTCCTCTCCTCTCCTCTCCTCTCCTTTTTTTCCTCTCCTCTCCTCTCCTCTTTTTCCTCTCCTCTCCTCTCCTCTTTTTCCTCTCCTCTCCTCTCCTCTCCTCTCCTCTCTTTTCCTCTCTCCTCTTTTCCTTCCCTCTCCCCTGGTCTTCTCTCTTCTGTTCTTTTTTTCATTTCTGTATCTCTGAATCACTAAGATAAAATAATTCAATCTTCAAAAATAATATCTCCTTGTAGGTTATGGCTCATCCAATAGAGAGAGCTCCTGTGTTTCCATGTGCGAGGAACTAAGTTTGAGCTCCTGGCTCCCATCTTCAGAGAGGACTTCACAGTTGTCTCCTCTTTCAGTATCTTTCTCCCTCTCTTTCTCTCTCTTTCTTTTACTCTCTATCAAAAAGATAGAAAAATGAAAAGAATAGACACCAGGAATAGAGGATTTATGCAGGTGCCCAAAACCCAGTTAATAATCTTGGTGGTAAAAATCATCATCATCTTCAAAATAATAATTTTTTAATACAGTTGCCTGTGGTAGAAGTAGAATGAAAATTCTTAATAGTTATTTGTTGATGGGGTCTATATTAATGGTATTTGTATCACAAAATAAACAGAGGTCAATTTGTAAAACTTCTTATGCAAAGGGTGACTAGGTGATGTGAAGTTATGTAGTTATTATTTGGTGTGTGTGTGTGTGTGTTTGTGTGTGTGTGTGTGTGTGTATGCGTTTGTGTGTAAGTCACATTTTAGAGATTTTCTTATGCTTTGAATTAATTCTTCTATTTAGATTTTTATTATCTTTCCTATTTTTTTAATTTATTTTTTCTTTTTTTTTTATTTAAGAAAGGATTAATTAAGAAAACCATAAGGTAGGAGGGGTACAACTCCACACAATTCCCACCACCCAATCTCCATAACCCACCCCCTCCCCTGATAACTTTCCCATTCTCTATCCCTCTGGGAGCATGGACCCAGGGTCATTGAGGGTTGCAGAATGTAGAAGGTCTGGCTTCTGTAATTGCTTCCCCGCTGAACATGGGCGTTGACTGGTCGGTCCATACTCCCAATCTGCCTCTCTCTTTCCCTAGTAGGGTGTGTCTCTGGGGAAGCTGAGCTCCAGCACACAATGGTGGGGTCTTCAATCCAGGAAAGCCTGGCCAGCATCCTGGTGGCATCTGGAACCTGGAGATTGAAAAGAGAGTTAACATATGAGGCCAAACAAATTGTTGAGCAATCATGGGCCCAAAGCTTGGAATAGTGGAGAGGAAGTGTTAGGGAGGTACTCACTGCAAACTCTAGTGTACTTCTGCTTTCAGGTATATATTTTGCAGTAGTTTATGGATACGTGTGAACATAAGCTCTCTCTCACAGAAACTGGTGTATATCTAGGTTATGGGACTTTGTTAGAAAGTGAACCACCTGAGATGAAATTAGAGTGTACTATAAAAGGAAAGGTCTCACCCGAGTAATGAAGCTGAAGGGTTGTCATTCCATACGTGAAGTCTCTGGACACAGTCTGAGGTGAAGCATGTTGAGTTGGCAAACGTTGCGTTGGTTAGGTTGTGATCAGCGGATGCAATATTATTTGGTATGGATTGGGAGAGGCATACGAGAAACTGGGCCATATCCAAGGGTTCCAGGACTGGGGGAAGTAGGGGCTCTATAGTGGAGATATAAGGTTCCTGCTGTCTTAGGGTTCAAAAAGACAATGGATAGTTAATGTTATCATCACATTAATTGGTAATTGGGTTAACTTTGAAAAGTCCATTTGTTATGGTTTGCTGTACAGTACCCAGTATCTTGTATATAGCTGTGCTATTAGATGCTTCTAATCTACTTGATCTAGACTTTTGAGAGAGTCCGCATATTAAATACACAGCCTATATATTAAAAAGATTCAGTTTGTGTTTTGAAAAACTTTGAGACATACAATTGATTTTCCCCCTCTCATATTAATTAACTACTGATTTATATGTCTACATTTTGCTAGGAGTGTACATAAACACCATTCCCACCACCAAAAGACTGTGACCCATCCCTCCCACCCACTTCCACACCCCACTGTCCCAGGAAGCTGCATGTCTACCCCTCACCACAGGGTTTTTACTTTGGTGCCCTACTTACAATTTGGTCAGGTCCTGCTTTTAGTTTCCCTTTCAGATATTCTTCCTCAACTTCTGTTGATAAGTGGGATCATCCCATACTCATCTTTCTCTTTCTGACTTAGCTCACTTAACATAATTCCTTCTAGCTCTGTCCAAGATGGGTCAGAGAAGGTGGGTTCATTGTTCTTGATAGCTGCATAGTATTCCATTGTGTATATATACCATAGCTTTCTCAGCCACTCATCTGTTGTTGGGCACCTGGGTTGCTTCCAGGTTTTAGCTATTATGAATTGTGCTGCTATGAACATAGGAGTACACACCTCTTTTTGGTTGGGTGTTATGGAGTCCTTGGGGTATAACCCCAGGAGAGGAATTACTGGATCATATGGAAGGTCCATGTCTAGCCTTGTGAGAGTTTTCCAGACTGCTCTCCACAGAGGCTGTAGCAATTTACATTCCCACCAGCAATGTAAAAGGGTTCCTCTGTCCCCACATCCTCTCCAGCATTTGTTGCTGCTGTCCTTTTTGATGTATGCCATTCTTACAGGAGTGAGGTGGTATCTTAGTGTTGTCTTAATTTGCATTTCTCTGACAATCAGTGACCTAGAGCAGTTTCTCATATGTTTGTTAGCCTTTTGGATCTCCTAGGAGGTGAATGTTTTGTTCATATCCTCTGCCCATTTTTGGATGGGGTCATTTGCTTTTTTGGTGCTAAGTTTGCTGAGCTCTTTATATATTTTGGTGATTAGTTTCTTGTCTGATGTATGGCATGTGAAGATCTTCTCCCATTCTGTGAGGGGTCTCTCTGTTTGTTTAATAGTTTCTTTGGATGTGCAGAAGCTTTTCAATTTGATGTAATCCCATTGGTTTGTTTCTGCTTTAGTCTTCCTTGCAATTGGGTTTGATTAATCAAAGATGTCCTTGAGATGTATGTGGGAAAGTATTTTACCAATGATTTCCTCTAAGTATTTGATTGTTTCTGGTCTGACATCCAGGTCTTTGATCCATTTGGAGTTGATTTTTGTTTCTGGTGAGATAAAGTGGTTCAATTTCATTCTTCTGCATGTTTCAACCCAGTTTTCCCAGCACCATTTATTGAACAGAGCCTCCTTTTTCCATGTAATCCTTTGGGCCCCCTTATCAAAGATTAGATGCCCATAGGTGTTGGGATTTATTTCTGGGCTTTCAATTCTGTTCCACTGGTCTGTGTGCCTATTTTTGTTCCAGTACCATGCTGTTTTGATGATGATGGCTTTATAATATAGTTTAAGTTCTGGGAGTGTGATGCCTCCATTTCTGTTTCTTTTCCTCAAGATGGTTTTGGCAATTCTAGGTGTTTTCAGTTTCCAGATAAATGATTGTAGTGTTTGTTCTATTCTCTTAAAGAAGCTTGGTGGAACTTTGATGGGTATTGCATTAAATTTGTATATGGCTCTGGGGAGAATACTCATTTTGATGATATTTATCCTTCCAATCCATGAGCATGGGATATCTTTCCATTTCTTGGTATCAGTTTCTATTTCCTTGAGTAGCGACTCATAGTTTTTAGCATACAAGTCTTTCACTTCTTTGGTCAACTTTATTCCTAGGTATTTGATTGATTTTGCTGAAACAGTAAAGGGGAGTGATTTCTGGATGTCTTCTTCTTCAGTTTTAGTGTTTGCATAAAGGAATGCCACTGATTTTTGTACATTGATTTTGTAGCCTGATACCTTCCTATATTGCCTAATAACTTCCAGTAATTTTCTGCTGGATTCTTTAGGTCTTTCTATGTATACTATCATATCATCTGCAAATAGTGAGAGCTTGACTTCTTCCCTTCCAATCTGTATTCCTTTGATTTCTTTCTCTTGCCTGATTGCTATGGCAAGAACTTCCAATTCTATGTTGAAGAGTAACGGTGACAGTGGACAGCCCTGTCTAGTCCCCGATCTGAGGGGGAATGCTTTCAGCTTCTGTCCATTGAGTATGATGTTGGCTGTAGGTTTGCTATATATAGACTCCACTATCTTGAGGAATTTCCCATCTATTCCCATTTTTTGTAGAGTTTTGAGCATGAATTGGTGTTGGATTTTATCAAAGGCTTTCTCTGCATCTATTGAGATAATCATGTGGTTTTTGGCTTTGCTTTTATTGGTCTGGTGAATGACATTGATTGACTTATGGATGTTGAACCAGCCTTGCATTCCTGGGATGAATCCCACTTGGTCATGATGAACAATCTTTTTGATATGTTGCTGTGTCTGGTTGGCCAAGATCTTGTTTAATATTTTGGCATCAATGTTCATCAGAGATATTGGTCTGTAGTTTTCCTTTTTTGCTCTGTCCCTATCAGCTTTTGGTATCAGGGTGATGTTGGCTTCATAAAAGGTGGAAGGGAGTATTCCTGTTTCTTCAATCTTATGGAATAGCTTAAGAAGTATGGGTATTAACTGTTTCCTGAAAGTTTTGTAGAATTCGTTTGTGAAGCCATCTGGTCCAGGACTTTTGTTGTTGGGGAGATTCTTAATAACAGTTTCTATTTCTTTGTCTATGATTGTTGCATTTAGATTTTGTAGTTCTTCTTGGTTCAGTTATTATCTTTCCTATTGCATTTATATTTCTCTCCATTGTCTGAACCCACTAATTCTCAGGTTAGTTTGGCTTTTCAGCACATTTAGCTTATGACATTAGAATTGCTAGTAGCTTGTACAGAAAGACAATAAACATAGAATCCAAAAGTATTGTGTTTATCTTCTTACTTGAGAAGCACGTACAGATGTGACTTCTTTTCTAGCTTTCTTTGGAAATGTCCCTCATTATGACTAGGCTGAGATGGACCCATGGGTTTTTAGTTAGTCAGCACTTGTGGAACTGCTCCTTTATGCCGGACTGTCCACTGCTCTCTCACGCCTCTTTAATTTGCTTATGTGCTAGCAACTAGCACTGATTTGCTTAATGATCTGCCAAGTCAGCCATATTAGCCTTTAAGAGGAGAGAAAAACAAAATTTGGAAGATCTCAATGCTCAACTTTTCTCCTTCTGTTAAAAATTTCCAATGGGATTTATAGGTAGTAGCTTCAATTTCATGTGAACTTATTTAAATATCCAGATAACCAAATAATAAATGGAAATTAGTGGGATACCAAAAAGGAATATTTAATTTGTAAAATAAAAGTTTTGCAATACCAGTTTACCTCAGGTGTCTAAAAGAACAAACAAACAAAAAACGAATGATTTTTTTTATTACTTATAGCAGAATGTATTACAACATGCTTCTTATCCTCAAATAGTTTAAATGACTCCTGTCAGCCCCCTGAGGCCAGTGATTACTGACTTCCTAATTGTAAATATATTTTTCCATGTCTGCTAGTCAGCATACTGCATAGTTTCCTCCTCCTCCTCCTCCTCCTCCTCCTCCTCCTCCTCCTCCTCTTCCTCCTCCTTCTACATTTAATGTTGGCTTGTGAACCTGGGCTATGTGCAAAGCATTAGAGGCTCAGGAAATTCCATGAACTTGTTCTATTCCTTGACCCATTGATTTTACCTCCTTTGTATATCTGCTCAGACATGGCCTTTAAAAAGTACTGACCTATGTAGCGACCTCTAGATTCTTTGTATTAAAGTCAAAATATTTTATGTTTTTTAATTGATGGTTTGGAGAGACTGGGTTGGAGATGATCTGTTTAGTCACCCATGCACAAATGTGATTTTTGTAAATAACATTAATAAGAACAAACTGAATAAACATTCGGAAGAGATAACGTGCTTGCTTTTCAAAGAACAGATCTTTCAGTGTCTACCGTGCATAAAGAAGCAATCAAAAACCATTTCACTCTTTGATTTGATTCAATGCACATACAACCCTGTCATATACTTTTTTGTCTGTTTGATTAATTTTAAAAGGAAGATTTAAAAATGAGGTATGTTGATTGATAATTATATGAGTAAAGTCAAAGATCATGTTGAAGAAAGGGAATCAAATTGCTAACATTTATAAACAGACGACATTGACATTGTCATTTACGACAGATCTTTCAGATGTAAAGCAGCACATCTTTGCTGACAGTATCCCAATACAACTGCCATTTCAATGCCTCCCTTCATGGATTTCTAGATAATCATAAGTTGTGTTCAGTCAGAAAGCACCCTCTGGCTTCTCCTTAACTTCCATTTTCACTCAGATTGCTGGTCATAGACTCTGTCAAGATCCACCATGGTCAAAGTATTGCTGTACTAAAGTATGCATGTATTCAGAAATGAGAGAGGGAGGGGAGAGAGAGACCCCAAGACTTTGTTCTTTAGTGCTCTTGCTTTTTCAGTTTCACAGATAATTTCTTGTATCTTGAAACTGACGTTGGAAGCATATTTTGGACTTGGAAATAAGTGTCAACTACCACATCCTACAGATAAGGCTTATAGAAAGAAGATCAGTGTGATGAATGGTGGCTGACCAAAGAGTCAGCCAGAGTTAGATTCACTTAGAAAAGCACTAAAGAGCTATCTTCTAGGGGGAGAATCCAAATATTTAACAGGATTAATTAAATCCCTGCCTTGGTATTTTTCAGTCATAGTAGAATTCTCTGAAAATGTTGAATTTGTATAATTCACAGAAGCCTTTAATCAACGAATAAAATGGAATAGTTACAGTTGCCCCTAGATTTAATCTATCAGGTTATTTCTTTTAAAATAAGAATGCTGTTTTCACAAAGATTAAAGTAACTTATCCAAGGTCACCTAGTTACTAAATAATAGTGCTCAAACTAGAATTCTGGTAAAATTTTTAAAAATAATTTGCATGCAAACTGCTTGATAGAGCTGAAAAAAAATTTTTTTTTTTTTGCTTCCAGGGCTATTGCTGGGGCTCAGTGCCTGCACTATGAATCCACTGCTCCTGGAGATCATGTTTCCTATTTTGTTGCCCTTGCTGTTGTTATTGTTGCCATTGCTGCTGCTGTTGTTGTTGTTGGATAGGATAGAGAAAAAATGAGAGAGGAGGGGAAGACAGAGAGGGGGAGAGAAAGAAATGTTGGTTATGGGACTTTGTTAGAAAGTGAACCACCTGAGATGGAATTAGAGTATACTATGAAAGGAAAGGTCTCACCCGAGTAATGAAGCTGAAGATTGTCATTCCACACGTGAAGTCTCTGGACAGAGTCTGAAGTGAAGCATGTTGAGGTGGCAATCATTGTGTTGGTTAGGCTGTGATTGGCAGATACAATATTATTTGATATGGATTGGGAGAGGCATATGGGAAATTGGGCCCTATACAATGGTTCTAGGACTGGGGGAAGTAGAGGCTCTATAGTGGACATTTGAGGTTCCTGCTGTCTTAGGGTTCAAAAGACAATTGATAGTTAATGTTATCATCACATTATTAGGTAATTGGGTTAACTTTGAAAAGTCCATTTGTTAGGGTTTGCTGTATATACACCAGTTTCTGTGAGAGAGAGCATATGTTCACATGTATCCATAAACTACTGCAAAATATATACCTGAAAGCAGAAGTACACTAGAGTTTGCAGTGAGTATCCCCCTAACACTTCTTCTCCACTATTCCAAGCTTTGGGTCCATGATTGCTCAACAATTTGTTTGGCTTCGTATGTTAACTCTCTTTTCAGTCACCAGGTTCCAGATGTCATCAGGATGCTGGCCAGGCTTCCCTGGACTGAAGACCCCACCAATGTGTCCTGGAGCTCCGCTTCCCCAGAGACCCATCCTACTAGGGAAAGAGAGAGGCAAACTGGGAGTATGGACCAACCAGTCAATGCCCATGTTCAGCGTGGAAGCAAAGACCTTCTACCTTCTGCAACCCACAATGACCCTGGGTCCATGCTCCCAGAGGGATAGAGAATGGGAAAGCTATCAGGCAAGGGGGTGGGATATGGAGATTGGGTGGTGGGAATTGTGTGGAATTGTACCCCTCCTACCCTATGGTTTTGTTAATTAATCCTTTCTTAAATAAAAAAGAAAAAAAAAGAAATGTTGGTTAATTCTGAGGAGCCACACAAAGCACCCCGCATTCCTGATAATATGGCCTATCTACATAATCACTGTTTTGCCTGAGAGGTCTCCACGCATTCCATTTTTTGATCTATCTTCTTTCTACCTTGAGACCCTCCCTGCCTGCAGGGTAATATTTATCCTACCAGTTAAAACCCTCACAATAGTTGCTAAGGAAGTTCCTACCTTTCCAACTCACTTTTACCTTTTTCCACTCCCTTCCTAGCCATTTCCGTTTCTGACTTGCCACTTCCCGGTCAACCGTTTAAAATCGTTGGCTCTCTGATCAATAAAGACATTGCATTGCCACTCTGCCATGAGTTCATGAGTCATCTCTCCTTAGCTGCTGAGTCTTCCACCAAGCCATCTTCAAAGCAGCTTCCCAAACCATTCCTCGTGGGAAACGTGCTAACTATACGCCTTGTCTTGATGCTGAATGCGAGCAACTACTAAAGCAGTATGATGAGTCAGGCGACCCAGATGTGGCTGACCATCTCATTGCCTCCCTGGATGCAGCACGCCAAGCCCGCTGGCAACAACTCACGGAAAGTCTGAACTTCACCCACTCAAGTAGGAAGGCCTGGAAGCTTCTTCAAAGACTGGGTGCCGGTAGCCAACCCCCTCCCGTCTCCCATCCTCCCGTATCTCCAAACTCAGTGGCCAGTCACGTAACTCAAGTTGGATGTGCTAAGATCGACCCAGTCTGGAAAAGAGAAATTTCCCACGAGTGGTCATCCCACTTCCGGTTATCTTGTCCATCTCCAAAAATCTCTCCCTTTACACTGTCTGAACTGGAAGATGCTTTGAAGAGGGTTAAACCGGGAACAGCTGCTGGCTATGATAACATCACCCCAGAACTCATTCTTAACCTGGGCCCCGCGGCAAAGAAGTGGCTCGCTTCATTCCTGTCCCACATCTTGGAATCTGAGTCTATGCCCAAAGTTTGGCGTCATGCGAAGATTATAGTGGTTTTAAAACCAAAGAAAGACCCAACACTGGCTGCCAGCTATAGACCAATTTCTCTCCTCTCCATGTGTTACAAACTCCTTGAGAGGCTGCTTCTGTCACGTATTTCTAATCTTACAGAGAAATTCCTATCACCCGCCCAGGCTGGTTTCCGTCCAGGAAGATCTACCTGCGAACAAGCCCTGGCCCTCTCAACTTACATTGAAAATGGATTCCAGAAGAATTTAAAGACGGGTGCTGTCTTTGTTGATCTCACAGCAGCCTATGACATGGTCTGGCACCATGGTCTCCTGGTCAAGATCTCAAGATGCCTGCCTCCATGGGTGGCCAACACTATATTGTTTCTTCTCAAAAACAGAAGATTCCGGGTATATCTGGGTGACAAGTCTAGCAGATGGAGACTTGTCTCAAGTGGCCTCCCCCAGGGCTCTGTTCTAGCTCCTATACTATTTAATATTTACATCAATGACCTCCCAGAAACTTCTTCAAGGAAGTTCATCTACGCCGATGACATCTGCTTTGCAACTCAGGCATCAAAGTTCGACATCCTCGAGGAAACACTCACGAAAAACATGTCTCTGATATCTGATTACTGTAAAAAATGGCGACTAATTCCTAGCACTGCAAAAACGGTATCATCTGTTTTCCATCTACACCATGCCTCGGCCTCGCATGAGCTTAATGTGCAGCTTGGCGATACAAGAATCTGGCATGAAGCCCAGCCAGTCTATCTTGGTGTTATTCTCAATCGCACTCTGTCATTTCACGAACATCTCATAAAAACTGCAGCAAAGGTGGGCGCGAGGAATCACATCATTGCAAGACTGGCCAGCTCCTCATGGGGTGCGAGCGCTTCCACACTACGCTGATCATCTCTGGCATTATGCTATTCCACTGCAGAATACTGTGCCCCAGTATGGTTCCGTAGCCCCCATGTCCACCTGGTCGATTCCAAATTATATTCCTCCATGAGGATAATTTCTGGAACCATCCGTTCCACCCCGGTTCCATGGATGCCAGTTCTTAGCAACATCGCCCCGCCAGATATTCGTCAGGATGCGGCATCATCTAAGTTCATTTCCCACGTCTACGCTCGACCGGACCTGCCAATATACGCGAATGTCTTCGCCCACCCTGTCCAATGCTTGACGTCTTGTCACCCAATCTGGTCCCCTACGCCTACACTGAACTTCTCTGTTCCAGTCTCTTGGAAACAGAGTTGGCAGTCAGCTGAGGTAAAGAACAAACACCTCATCACAGACCCCTGCAAGCGTCCACCCGGCTTTGACCTAGCACGTTATGATTGGGCCCTCCTCAATCGCTATCGAACAGGCCATGGCCGGTGCGCCACTATGTTCCATCGCTGGGGAGCCAGAGACGACCCGAACTGTCCCTGCGGCTACAGACAGACTATGACCCACATAGTCAACGACTGCCGCCTCTCCAGATTCAAAGGAGGTCTCAAAACTTTACATCAGGCTCAACCTGATGCTGTTGACTGGCTACGGAAGAAGGGCAAACGCTAGACGAAGAAGCTGCTGAGTAGCAGCTCAGGCTGGCTCTGGTCAAGTTCTTTCCAACCCAGAGAGTACACACCTGGGAAGAGGCACCCCCATGTTAGCCTGGCAAAGAAAGAAACCTGCAGACCTGCTTCACCACCTGTGAAGTGACCCCCTTACAGATGAGGAGCTGGGGGATCGAACTGAATGCCAGTCCTTCTTCTTCACATCATGTGCGTTTAACCCTCTGTGCTAATGCCTCCCTGCTCCACCCCCCCAACTTTCTTTCTAGATCAGCATTAAATTTATTTCTTTTCCAGTGCTAAATGACAAACTGTACCTCATACATGGGGATGGCTAAACAAAAACATTAACTAAAAGCAAATGCAAAAAAGCTCATGATAGGTTACCTCCTTATGACCCTGAACAGAGCTAACATTTGTTATTTGTTCAAAAAAAGTTAACAAGTTTACTAGTAATTGTTATCAAATTGAACAGGTGAAACTTGATCACCAAAACATTTTCATTTGCACTGATGCTTCCTATGTGGCTCCCCATTTGTATTAAAAAAATCACTCAGGAGGCCAGGTGGTGGCGCACCTGGTTGAACGCATACATTACAGTGTGCGAGGACCCAAGTTCAAGCCATTGGTCCCCACCTGAAGGGGGAGAGCTTCATGAGACATGAAGCAGGTCTTCAGGTATCTTTCTGTCTCTGTCCCTCTCTATCTCCCCCTCTTAATCTCTGGCTATTTCTATCCAATAAATAAAGATAATAATTTTTTTTTTCTTAATTCACTCACAAAGAAAAGGGGGAAATGACCAATATTTGATGTCTGGCCCCCTGTTTCTTACTTGCACTTTTGTACTCAGATATGTTTGGCCCCAGGGGGAAGCACATCTAATGTCTAGAACTACTATAAACAGGAAGATGAGAAAACAATAGAGAATGAAATATTTCTCCTCGTAGAAGATTCTCCTTTGCTATTGTCATCAAGATAACCACTGGGCCTCAGTGCCTCCATGACGGCCTCAGTCCTTCCAGTGACCACTTTTTTTTTTTTTTAATATGATAGGACAGAGACAGTTTGAAGTGGAAGGAGCAGACAGAGAGGGAGAGAGAAATAAAGGCACCTGTAGCACAGCTTCAGCATTGGTGAGGAGGAGATCAGGGCTTGAGTTCAGGTTCTTGTGTGATAGAGATAGGGGTCTTGAGCTCAAGTCCTTGTGCACTAGTCAACACGTGTGTTCAACTGGCTGCATCACCATCTGACCCACTAGGAGACTCTTGAAAACCTTCTCCACGTATGTGACATGCTAGCTTAGTGTCTTTTGATACCATTATATATTTTGCTTGTATCTCGCTCAATTAGAAGTTACTTTAAAATTATTTCATGAAATAAATGTGTGTTAATATATCAGTGCATCAGTGTCCCATCCCCTAACACTAAAAGGAATCACATAGCCTACCCTGCAAGAAGTTCTGAAAGATCTTTACATGTCATACATCAGAAAAAAGGCTAATAATCAAAATATATAAAGAGCTTACCAAACTCAAGAACAAGAAAACAAATGACACCATCCAAAAATGGGGGAAGAACATGGACAGAATATTCACCACAGAAGAGATCCAAAAGGCTGAGAACACATGAAAAAATGGCCTCTAGGAGCAGACTATTCATGGTGCAGTCAACAAGCCCCAGCAATAACCCTGGAGGAATAATAATAATAATAATTCAAATAGTGACTCACCTGGTTGAATACACATGTTACAATGTGCCCAGATGTGGGTTTGAGCCCCCAGTTCCCACCTGCAAGGGGAAACTTTGTGACTGGTGAAGCAGTGTTGCAGTTATTTCTCTATCTCTCTTGCTCTCTATCACCCCCTTCCCTCATGACTTCTGGCTGTCTCTTTCCATTAAATGAGAAAAGAAAAAAAAAAGTCAGATATGAAACTCTTTAACTGGAACCTGGGTTGCAAATATTTATAATTTTGGAGGTCTTAATTTAGACTTCATTTCAATCCAGTTTCTTAATTTTCTTTACATTTATACATGTTGCTGTTTTCAGTTTTCTATTGTTTGGGAACATTTTAAAATGCAAGAAAGAATGAATAATAAAACCATTCACTTTTTCTATGAATATTTTAGTTTTTAATATTGAATGCTTTCTTATTTCTAAGGCCGCCATGTTGAGATAAATGCAAGACATGATAAACCCATTAGACCAATGCGAGATTCCCTGAAGTACAGTAAGCCCATGGATTGCCCAAGGGAGGATAAACAAAGCTTCTTGATTATATTATTCCAATATTTCCCTTTCTATTGAAGCCTCTGCTTGGTTCATTCCCTCTAATCATGGCATTTATACTCATGAGAGCATCTTCTTCGCAGAGAAGACTCACAGTGTAATGAAGCAGTACAGGAGGGTCACATATGCCCTGTGTAATATTCTATGATCCAGGGTGCTCACTAAATGCCATCCTGATTCCTCAGCTTGTCAGCCAAAGCTTTTCTGGTTATGACCTCATTCATCCTGCCAACACTCAGCTTTAACAACTCTCAGCCTAAGCCTTTTCAATAGACAGTTCCTCACTTACTCCCTGTTTAATGGCTTCTGTTACAGTGATTTCTTTACACACACACACACACACACACACACACACACACACACACACACACACACGCGCACTCACTGTTCTGGGAGAGGGGTATCTGTCATGATAGATAATATATGGCAAACTTAATGTTTTCCTCTTCATACTATTTATCTTCTGATATTTATTTCTCATCTTATTCTCATGTTTATGAAATATCAGATAGTAAAGATATGGGTCTTTAAGCCAAGACTCTTTCTTTCTTTCTTCCTTTCTTTCTCTCTCTTTATTTCTTTCTTCCCTCATTTTAGTCACCAAAACTTCACTCTCCACATCAACTTTTTCAGAACAAGACTGAAAGAGAAAAAAAGGAAGAGGAGATACCACCACACAAGACCCACCCCCCCCCCCCACCCCGCAAGTGTGAAAGGAGTCAGGCTCAATCCTGAATGGAACACATGCAAAGCAGATAATCTTCCTGTAAGGTATCTTACTGGTCCCAAAACCAAAATTATTAGCAGAGTAAGTCCAAAGGTGTGCCAATTTTGTTTAATCTATCGAAGAACTACCTTTTAGCTTCATTAATCTTGCCTTATGGTTTGTAAAATAAGAATGTATTTTGTTATTGGAAAAATTATGGCATATTTTTGCAGAGAAAAACTAGGAAAATATGCCATGACTTTTCTGACAACCCAACAGTTATTTAAGATGTATTGATTATAAGAAGAATCATGACATAAGTTTTCTACACAAAAAACACATCACAACTTTTCCTACAACACAATAAGAAATAACCAGAAAGAGCTTAGCGAAGTCTTTGAATATCTTATGCCTATCATAATTCAATCACAGAAGCCTTGTACATTTTATTGATAAAGTAGTGATGACAACAAGATTCTAATTTGCAGAGAGCCAAATCTAGCAGAGTAGATCATTTTCAGCAGGAGGAGAAAGGTATGCAAAAACAAGAATAATTATTGGAAGAACTGAAACATCCTGTATTCTTGGTAAATGTGCTATTTTCTTATTTAAATAATTTTATTACAATACATTTATTAAAATAAATGGCTAGCGTTCAGTGAAGTTACCACTATTGTCAGTGAAATTTGGTTTTGTAAACAAGTTCTCTTCACTGACAAAGCTGAGGCATATTATATCTCCTGTGGAGGGTCGTGAACAGATAGTATGTATTACAATAGTTTACTCATTTGTAGCTAGAAAACAACTCTTGAATTACTAACATAAATAATCTGAATTAGGTCATCTAAATACTCTGAGACATTAAAAACATAAGGAAGCTTTTTGATGTAAGTTTAAGAACTCTTTCTCGCATAGAACTATAATATGCTCAGAGATTCTACAATTAAATATATTAAATAACTAATTTAAAGCAAAGACTTGAAAAGAATGCTTGCAGCAGTGTTCACCACTGCATTTAGTCAAAGACTGAATTGACTTAAGTGTCCATTAACATAATAATGGGCACCTACACTGTGGTCTATGCATATAAGGAAACATAATTAAATCTTAAACTGTATTCAGTTGACATATTCTACAATAAGAAAGGACTGTGAAGACTTCGGGCTGACTGAAGTAACCCACTCATAAATAGACTGACTCTACTTATCTGAAGTGCCAGCATTGATGAGAAAAAGAATGAGAATTGGGCTGATAGCTCAGTCTGTTAGAGCACCAGTTTGCATGCCTGATGCCCAAAGAGATTGCGGCTTGAATTCCTGGTACCACCTTATTCCAGGGCTTAGCAGTGTTCTAACCATCCTTTTCCCCCTCCATCTTCTCTTCTCATTCTCTGATAATAAACAAATAAATACACAAGTATTTAAAAAAAAAAAAAAAGAAAGAAAAGGAGAACAGTTCCCTTAGTAAGATGCTTTTCATCCTGTATTCACATTAGGATGCATCATAGCTACTTGTGATGTTTCCTAACATATATTTCAATTCCACTCCTCACTGTTATGATAATGACTGGTGTGTTGTTCCTGGGGTTGGATAAATTTAGTTCTGTAAACAAGCTTACCTCATACATTTTCAGTAGCCTAGTTGTGAGTTTAAAGGTCACCATAGAATGTTCTCATCACCCAGTATGCACAACTGTCAAATAATAACTCTAAGAACTTTCTCTGAGCTTCCCGGAAATGACCTGGATGGGATTCTAACGGGACAAGAGGTTCCACCTCCTTCCAGTTGGCACAGCTACTTATGAACTTCACTTACCCTGGGAAGGATGTTTACACCCCAGTCCTTGGCAGAGAAACTTAAAATTCCTACGCAATCTGACATTTCCAGTACTAGGCAGCTGTTGATAGCAGTGGCCTACTTCAAACCAACTGTGTAACCCTTTATTGATAACCTGTGCCAGTCCCTGTTCAGGGCGCCATTTGCCAGTCTAGCTTCACAGGTGGGAGACAGACGACCAGTGACTCATGTCTGAGCTGGGAAGCAGTATCTCATTTATTAATCAGGTACATCGCCTTTTATGTATCTCTTCACCGGAAATGGCAAGCAAAAGGAAATGACAAGGAGAGGGGGCAGAGAAAAAAAAGAGTACAAAAAGAACATAGAAAGCTTCCATCTAACCAGTGGGGATTAAACCAATACCCTGCAGGCAGGGCGGGACCCAAGTAAAACAGTGATTATGTAAATAGACCACATCGTAAGTAATGCAAGAGAACCTAATGTGATGATCAAAACAGAAGGTCTTATAAGCAGAATTTAGAAGCAGACCAGCAACCTGTTTGCATATCTATCTGCTCTCTGGAAAGTCAGAGGAATGAGAGGGAAACAATATGCTTACATTGTTGTTTGGCCCTGGTTTGGTCCCAGCATATCTCTATGGTTGACAGAAGGTAGGGAAGGGAAATCAATTTCTCTCTTCTCCTCCCCTCACCCAGATCCCTCCCCTTTCTCCTCCCTCTCCTTCCTCTCTAGTTTTATTCTTTTTATTTATTCACTGCGACCAGAGTTAATGATGGGGCTAAGTGCCTGGAAAACAAATCCACTGATCCTTGTAGTCATTCTTGTCCTTTTCTTTTTTTCTCCTTTTTATTTTTGATAGAGACAGAGAGAAATTGAGTGAGAAGTGGGAGCTAGGGAGAAAGAAAGAAAGACACCTGAATCACTGCTACACATTCCACCCTGTAGGTGAAAGACTAGAGAGGATTTGAATACAGATCAGAATAGCTTGCCAACTAGTAAAGTCAGGGCCCTTTGGAATATAACTAAAATAGAACTACTAACTATCTACAAAACAGAGACCTCCCTCAATCTTCATCTGCAATATTCTAGCCTTTAGGTTCATGATTAGTCAACAATTTCTTTGGCTTTATATGTTAACTCTTCTTTCAGCCACCAGTTAGCAGATGCTACCATGATGCCAAGACTTCCCTAGACAGACAACCCCACCAATGTGTCCTGGAGCCCCAATTCCCCAGAACCCCACCCCACTAGGGAAGGAGAGAGACAGGCTGGGAGTATGGATCAACCTGTCAACACCCATATTGAGTGGGGAAGCAATAACAGAAGCCAGACCTTCCACCTTCTGCATCCCACAATGACCTTGGGTCCATATTTCCTGAGGGTTAAAGAATAGGAAAGCTATCAAGGGAGTTCTGCTGGTGGGACTTGTGTGGAGTTGTAACCTTCTTATCCTTTGGTTTTTGTCAGTGTACCTTTTTATATAAAAATTTTCAAAAAAGAATAGCTGCCAGAAACATATGTACTATCTTTTCTATTAAATTCAGAATAAAAATAGAAAGTAGTTAAAAAAAAACTTAGAGACAACAATTATAATTGCTGCTAACCTCAAGGAATTAATGTAAGCTTAATGTATATTCAAATATATTTGTTACTAGTCCCCAATGTTTCTTCGAAGTAAATTAGGACTCAGAGAAGCCATGATTACATGCCTCTGAGGTAAAATATTTAGAAAAGCTGCAGCAACAGTCAAAGGTGCATGAACCATTGTAAATAGTGCCAATGTTAACATAAGGATGCACATATCCTTTCAGATAGGTGCTTCTCTGTCCTCTGGAGACAAGTCTTGTTGGGCTGTGCCTCAGTGGGGAGAGAAGAGACCAGAGCAGAGAGGGAATACAAATCTTTATTCACGGTTACCTCAGAGAGAGAAAGCAGTGGTTCGGGCCACATGGAGCTAGCAAAATGGCAGCCTCCCGCTATGCACAACAACCCTTCCCTGCGTCAGGTCACCAAGGTGAAAAGCTGGCAAGAGAGAGAGAGGCAGAAGCAGGAGGGCTTTATAGGGCAAAAACTGGAAGTGGTGAGTCAGGATGGGATTGGTCAGGGAAAGGGGATGGAGAGGCAAAAGGCACGCTGGGAAGGTAGTCACTAGGATGCTTGCACCTTCCTGGCATCCTAGCAACTGTTGCAATGGTTTTAACTAAGCTTGCAATACCCTGAGGGGATAACGTGGTTGATATCTGTAAACAAAATGGTTTGTGGGCCCTGCCAATGTTCAACCACATCTGCACAATTTCCCAACAAGGTCTAGAAGTGATATTGCTGGATCAAGGGTATGTCCATGTTTATTTGCTTGTATATATAGAAATTGTTTTCCCAGCAGCAGGGCTCCAGAGTTCCTTTTCTTCTGCGCCCCCTCACGGATACTTCACATGCTCTGCTTTGTTGTTGTAGGCCAGGCCATTCTCATAATTGTCAGATGATATCTCATTCTTGTCTTAATTTGTATTTCTCAGATGATAAGTGATGTGCTTATGAAATTGCTATGGAAGTCTTATAGTTTGGTAAGAACACAGTTAGATAAAATACAGCTAAGAAAGCTGAAAAGGAATGGTACATACAGGAAATCCTCAAATTTGAATGACTTTTTTCTTTTTTTTTAAACAAAGCATTATCTTGACGCAGGGTGGGAGTAGAGAGCATAATGGGAATGCTCTCTGATAGAGTTGTTATCATACGTACAGCTTCTCATCTCCCAGGGGCAGCTATCTGCAGAACACTCTCACATGCACCCTTAGATCTTTTGCATCATCATATATCAGGGTGCCAAGATATTCCTCACGCTCCTCAACCCCTTGGGCTAAACCCCAGGAGAGGGACTGCAAAGTCATAGGGTAGGTCCATTCCTGAAGGAACTCCAGGCTGGATCTAAAATTTCCAATTTGGTCAATGGAATAATAAGCAGGATGAAGAGAAGTCTCACAAATTACTTTTCAAAGTAACTGGATCATTAGACTATATTTTATTCACCACCTTTTTCTTTTTTTTAATTTGACTTAATTAATTTATTTTGCCAGCAAAGTTATCACTGGGGTTCAGTGCCTGTATGACTCCATCATTTCCAGTGGCCTTTTACTTTCATCCCTTTTCTTTTCTTTTTTCTTTTTTTTTTTTTTTTGCTGGAGAGTGAGATAGAGAAAGAGACATAGAGGGAAAAAAAAACACTGAAGGAGATACCTATGACATTGTGGTGCCACTTATGAAGTTTCCTACAACCTGTGGCTTCTGAGCTTGAACACAAGTCCTCATGCATGGGGAGGAATGTGCTCTACTGGATCTTCGTCACCTTTCCTATGCGCTCCATGAACTTATCCCATTGCTCAGCCTTGGCAGATAACCCTGAACTAAGTAAAATAAAGGATAGATACTACAGAACTACAGATGAAGAAGAGACATAAACAAAGGTAGGAAATGGGTATATATATATATATACTAAATAATTTAATGCAATTAATCATTGAATTTAATATTTAATTGCTTTTAAATTTTTCATTTAGGTATCTGTGAATCTTAGAAACAGGCAATAAAGAAGTAACATGTTTGTGGTAATCCCCTTTTATTATTTTTAGTGTTGTACAAATGATTTTCCTGAAGGGGTTTTAATCATGTACAGTGCAGTTACTGATACATGAGCACAAGTTCTTGTCTCCTCATGATATGTTTCTCCAAAACACTCTGTCCCCCAGCTTAGGTCATTTTCCATTTCCAGTTTCCGTTTTCCAGGACCACAATGCCCTCTCCACAGCCCCCTTTCTCCTTGTTTCTCACCAGATCTAGCAAGTAGCACTTTGTGTCTTCTGTTTTCTGACCTTCTTTCCCAAGTTCCACCTACAGGTGACACTTAAAAAAAAAAAATTTCCACCAGGGTTATTGATGAGTTTTTTTTTTTTTGGTTTGTGTATGCATGTTGAATCCACAGCTCACAACAGCCATTTCCCTTCCCTTCCTTCTTTTTCCCTTTCCTTCCTTCTTTTTCTCTTCCCTTCCCTTCCCTTCCCTTCCCTTCCCCTCCCCTCCCCTCCCTTTCCCCTCCCCTCCCTTTCCCCTCCCCTCCCCTCCCCTCCCCTCCCTTCCCTTCCCCTCCCCTCCCCTCCCCTCCCCTTCCCTTCCCTTCCCTTCCCTTCCCTTCCCTTCCCTTCCCTTCCCTTCCCTTCCCTTCCCTTCCCTTCCCTTCCCTTCCCTTCCCTTCCCTTCCCTTCCCTTCCCTTCCCTTCCCTTCCCTTCCCTTCCCTTCCCTTCCCTTCCCTTCCCTTCCCTTCCCTTCCCTTCCCTTCCCTTCCCTTCTTTTTCATTTCCCTTTCCTTCCTTTCCTTTTCCCTTCCCTTCCCTTCCCTTCCCCTCCCCTCCCCTCCCTTTCCCCTCCCCTCCCTTTCCCCTCCCCTCCCCTCCCTTCCCCTCCCCTCCCCTCCCTTCCCTTCCCTTCCCTTCCCTTCCCTTCCCTTCCCTTCCCTTCCCTTCCCTTCCCTTCCCTTCCCTTCCCTTCTTTTTCATTTCCCTTTCCTTCCTTTCCTTTTCCCTTCCCTTCCCTTCCCTTCCCTTCCCTTTCTTTCCTTTCTCTTCCCTTTCCCTTTCTTTTTTTTCCCTATCCTTTCCTTCACTTCATCCCATCCCATCCCATCCCATCCCATCCCATCCCATCCCATCCCATCCCATCCCATCCCATCCCATCCCATCCCATCCCATGCTATCCCATCCCATCCCATCCCATCCCATCCCATCCCATCCCATCCCATCCCATCCCATCCCATCCCATCCCATCCCATCCCATCCCATCCCATCCCATCCCATCCCTTCCCTTCCCTTTCTTTTCCTTTTTTTTTTTTTTTTCCAAACAGAGACAGAAGTTAGGAAGGAAGGGCAAGATAGAGAGGGAGAGAGAAATAAAGAATCTTGGAGGAGCACTGCTCAACACTTATGAATTCCCCCCTCCCCATAGGGGACAGACAGATAGGAACCAACTATTTGAACCCTGGTCCTTGTGCATGGAAATATGTGTCCTCTACTGGATTTGTCACACTCTTCTCCCAGATGATGAGAATTTAAAATGTCCTGTTATGCAGCTGAGCTACGTAGTCAACATTCCTTCACAAACAGAATAACAACTAACTGATAAGTGGGTCTTATATGAATTCAGAAATTAATAACTTAAATAAATAATATTTGTTAAAAATCTTAAAGGCTACTCACAGATAACAGTACTCCTAAATCATAATCCTAGCTGGGGTTTACTGTCATACTGGACCATAGATTTGCCTCACTTGGTTATGTATTAATGTTACTCCCTTAGGTCTTAGTGAAGAACACTACATCCAAATCGTATCAAATCCTTGAGTACACTTGTAAACGTGTCATGGACTTTGTCCTCTGTGTTCTTGATCATCATCTTTCTAAAGTCAGGGATAGCTAATAGGAAAAAAGCTAAGAGAAACCATGTTTCCAAAGAAAATGGTTTTTGCCTCCTGTTTGTTAAAAATTAGGAAGTAAGTATTTTTTTTTTTTGTCTTCATTTTGGCAGCCAAAAAGATCAGAGTAAAATTTGAAACCACAGAGTAATCATGTTTGACCTTTTTATCTAAGCTGATAAAAATATTCTTTCTCCAGATTTTTGCTTTGTTCTACTCAGTCAATATTTTCTTGAAAATATTTAAATACAGCAATTTAGGAAGTAGGCAGTGTGAGTATATATTTTTTTTCTGAGAAAAAGTTTAACATGGTTGTTTAAGATGTTGGTTAAGAGACTATTATTTTAAGATATCACTGAATCTTCAAGTGAAATATGTTTATTGTCATGTAGATTCCTATTCCTTTTCACATGAACCCAGTGACTAAAAATAACATGAACTCTCTTTAATAGTATTTGAGGAAAACAGGAAGTGGTGCACGTTGTATCATGCACAAGGATCTGGGTTCGAGCCCTTACTCCCTACTTGCAGGGAGTAAGATTCATGAGTGGGGAAGCAAGTACTATAGGTGTATCTCTGTCTCTCTCCCTTTCTATCTCTCATTACCATCTCAACATCTCTCTTTCTTATCAAGTAAAAAAAAATAGGAAAAATGGCTACTATTATCACATGATTTCTGTGCAGGCATCAAGCCTGAGTTCTAGCACTAACCCTGCTGACAAAAAAATAAATAAATAAAAAGAAAAGAAAAGAAAAAAAAAAGAAAGAAAGAATAGAGAAGGAAAGAAAATACTGTTTGAAGAATAACTTTACATAAAATACCATGGCCTCTTTCCCTTTTCCACTTAACACATTTGTCAGTTGGTTTTCATTTCCTTTTTTTCCAATGTAATAACTATTTGGATTATTTCATTCAACTGTTTTTTACCCTTAATTTTCATTGATTCCATTTATTATTTATCTCATGCTCTTTATTACTTTTTTATTAACTCTCAAAGTTTATGTTTAATTAGATGAATTTTCCACTTTATATATTATTTAATAAGAAAATCTATTTAGCTTTCTGCTGCTGCGTGGTCCTGGTGGTGCTGAGGATGTCAGACTTTGGCCTTCCAAGCCTTGGAACTTCTCTCCAATGCTGCCTCCTCAAAAAAAAAAAAAATGGTTTGATGGCCCCCCCAGCCCACCCCACAAATAAGAAAAGAAAATCAATTTAGAATAAACCATCTCTCCTGAATGAGGGAATATATATCCTTAGAGGAAATATCATTTACTCTGTGCTCTACTACTAGGAAACCAGAATGTTCTGTATGGAACTATAATCAACTAAAACAGAGATAAGTTTTAGGCAGAAAGATTGTAGAGTGATAAGATATTTATTATTATTATTATTCTTTTAAGTTTGCTTATTTGGTGTGAAAATACAATAAGGAGTTCTACCTTTAGAGTTTTTACAGGGAAAATGTTTTGTTTTGTTTTTGTTTTTGCAATGTGAATTTTAAAACAGAGTAGTAGTATAGGAGGAGCACGTCCTCTAGAGAATGGTGTCAGAAAAATGTTTGTCTCCCAGGCACAAGAGAGTAAAGTATGTAATGAAGTGCAAACTGACTTGATGAAATTAATTAAAGAAAATATGCAATGATGAATAGTGTAGCAAGCACTTGGAGAAGAAACAACTGGATACTACTCTAGGTGAGTTATAGAGGGAAGTTATATTAAGCAGGTTTCTGATAAGGTAGTTTGATGAGCATTATGCAGAGTAATGGCTTGATGCTTATATGAAATATCATCAGTGAATCATACCCTGAAAAGCAGCAAGAGTGGTAGTAGAGAGACAGGGAACCATTACTGCAGCCTATGGGAGAGAATATGTTATTTGCACCTTCATAACTGGTACATCTGGTGAGATGAGCCAGATGTTACAACTGACTTGAGAGAACTCAGTGGACGTTTATTGCATTGACAAAAGAACAGGGAAATATTACCAAGAACCTCCAAATACTTCTGTTGAATGATTGATTGGATTAATGGTACTATTTATCAGGGTGGCAAAGATTAAAGAGATATTATCAAAGGCAGTTCAGGATGTGTTTTCATTTTGTTTGTTTACTTTTTTCTCTTTGCCTTTGTGTCTTTCTTACAGTTCTAAATATCAAAATATATATTTAAAATAGGAATTTGAATGTATACCTCAAAGGTTCAATGAGTTGACTGGACTACAGATTAGATCTGGAGTCCTTCAAAACCAAATTACATCAGAGACATGGGAATGGATGAAATCCCCCAGCAAACAATTTCCAAAAGAGTGTTGACAGCTATGAATGGAGCTATGAATGAAAGCTTTCAAGTACAGAGGTCAAATAGATGGGTCATCAGAAAAGTCTGCTGTTACATACTGGCCAGGAAGGGGTAGGCAAATATACAGTGGACTTAAATAATTACAACTTCCATATTTTAAGTCTTGCTTACACACAAACATCAAACTTTCTTTCCTGGTTAAGCTATATTCTAGTTTAGTAAATACAAATCTTTGTCAATAAGTTGGTCGGGGTGATAAAGATGAACCTTTAAAGCTTGACCACCCAAAATGAGGGCAAATGGAAGGCTTCACTGCTTGTGAAGCTTTTTCCTCTCAGGTGAGGACCCTGAGGTTTGAACCTGGGTCCTTGCTCTTAGCGATATGTGTGCTCAAACAAGTGTGCCACCTTAGTTTTTTTTTTTTTAATCCATTATAGATTTTTGATATCAAACTCACATTCCATGTCAGTTCAGACAGATACTTTGGTGTGTTTTTGTAAATATACATGGCTTGACTGAAGCTGTACTTCAAAGAGAAATCAGTCTCTTAATGGAAAAGAGCTTTTCCTTCTGTTTAGAGGTAAGTAGATGAAAGACTTAGCCTAGTACAGGTGAAAACAGATATCTCAGAGTGGCAGAGGATCAGGCAGAGGGACAAACTTCTCAATATTTAGAGGTCTAAATCAGTCAATATCCAAAAGGATGATATTTCTTTGCTCACATCATTTGAAAATATTCAGTCTTTGTTGGCAAAAAAAGTAAGGTGAAATTTTCTTGGTTTTTTTCCATTGGTTTGTGATTTTTTTATTATTATTATTATTCAGAACAGACGTAAGAGAAGCAACTGAAGTCTTTGGAATTCTTGTAGTTTTGCACTTAGTGAGGCTTACAATTTAGGTGGAATGCAAACAATCAGTAAAATAACCAAAAGTTTAAGATTTTTTTTCCAGCATTCTACCAATTTCCCCACACTCACAGGCTGTTCAGTTTTCTGCTAGGACCTTTTATCTGAATCTCACTTGAAGAAGTTTTTATTTTGGTGAAAATTCTAAACATCTAAGTGGTGTTATTTCCTAGACATCAGAGAAAAATCAAAGCACTTTACTATATAAGCAAAAGGTGCATGGCATTATACAGTAGAAAGAGGCAACATTACTTCTGAAAGAAAAGCATTGTAATTTTATGAATAGCATTTTAGAGTGATTCAAATAGTGTATTTTTTTCTGTCAGGCAGAGATAATGATACTAAGCATTTTTTCACATCTATTCATCATAGTATATTGTATCACATCAAAATTTTTTTTTCATTTTATTTATTTTTTGTTTTTTAAACTTTTGATAGAGATAGAACTTGAGAGGGCAAGAGCAGATTTCAAGGGAGACAGAATAAAAAACACCTGCAGCACTGCTTCGCCATTTGTGAAACTTTCTGTAGATAGACCTTGGGGGCTTGAACCTGGGTTCATGCTCAAGGCAGTGTGTGCTCCTCAAGGGGTGTGCTGCCACCCAGTCTCTTCATATCAATATCCTTTACTGGGTTTAGCCTTGAGAGCACCAGCTTACCTCCCAAAAGTTCCCAGAGATCACATATTCAACCAAGAACATTACACAGCACATTACAGTTGTCCTCTCCCCCTCATCTTTTTTTCATAGTAAATAAATTGGTTTTTACAAATTATTAACATTGTTTTTAAAGTATCTCTCAGATGAATTGTTAAAATAGTTTAATGTGTGGCCATAGAATTCCCTCTTATTCAGTTTAACAAGTATAATTTCATTTTTTAACTTAATAGCAGAGCAATATCACTAGAAGATTATTTGTGTCATAGAAACTGAAATTATTCTTAAAGAAAATGAAAGTAAGACACATTTATTATTGTAGCTTTATATTAGCAATAATATTGGACACATGGGACAAAGCTTAGAATAAAAATTCTATGTAGGTCTAAATATTTCATTCCCATTTCATTACATATGACCTAAAATTAATTGAAAAGAGGAAGAATAACTATGCTAAAAATGATATGGTGTGGGGGACTGGGTGGTGATGCACCTGGTTAAATGCATGTGGTATAATGCACAAAGACCCAGGTTTAAGCCCCCAGTTCCCACGTGCATGGAGAAAGCTTCACAAGTGATGAAGCAGGGTTGCAGATGGCTCTCTGTCTCTCTATCTCCCCCCTGCAAGCAGTGTGCCAGGGGCTCAAACCGGGATACTTAAGCCAGACTTTGCGCTTAACCTGCTGTGCTATTGCCCGACCCCACAGTATTAATTTTCATACTACAGCCAACAAACAAAAAATATGCTTGGGATGCTGTCAGCCTCTCACTTGAAAACAAGATTAGTTATGTCAAACAAATATGTAAGTTTCTTTTGTGCTGATGTCCTTTGGAAAAAACGATTTGTCGGCAGCAGTGTTTAAAATGGGCTCTTCCACTGAACAGTTTTATCTATCAGGCAGTAGAATATACATCTTTAAATGTCTCCTGAATTGAAACAACAAATACAGAATTACAAAAAGAAACCTCATAGGAATCAAAGACACTAAATGAATGAGATGTTTTTTTATATCACCTTAAGAAATATGAACTGTGGCTGAGTGGTGGTGGTGTACCTGGTTAAGCACACATGTTACAGTGCTCAAAGTCCTGTGTTCAAGGCCCCAGGCCCTCCCTGCATAGGGAAAAGCTTCATTAATCATGAAGCAGGGTTGCAGGTGTCTCCCTATCTCCCCATTCCTCTCAATTTCTGGCTGTCTCTTTCCAATAAAAACAAAGATAATAAAAAATATTTAATAAAATATATTAAAAGAAATATTAAAAGAAAAAGAAATGTGAACTATATTGACACCATGGATAAGAGTGAAAGTAAAATAATTGAAAGGGAACCAAAGAGAATTTAACCACCTTCCTTTCCTGAGAGCTAATAACTTCAAAACTATACTACTTACAAACATATTATTAGTGATTTTATGAGTATAAGATAATAGGGATATAATTTTATAGTACTCATACCTCCAAAGTTTAATGCTGTCTTTCTTGCCTTTTGGGTACATTCCAAAGAGTGGTATTGCTGTATCAAAAAATATTTTCATTTTTACTTGTGAACTAGCATTTTATTTCTGGCTACATAAATAATGCCTTATTATGTGTAAGAAATGTGTGAAAGCATATTATTTTTTATAACTTGCTGGACCTTATCTTGCTTATGTGACCACATCTTTAGAACCCTGCTAACATAAATGCAAAGTCTGTTGTTTTATTTATAGCAATTGCTTCAATATCAACAGTTGCGTATAAGTAGCCCTGTTCTGTGAGTGTAAGTTGCAATTTGACTGTTACTGTTATAAAGTAATTGACTAAGTAGCCAGTCCTGGTCCATGATCCACTATCTTCTATCTTGAAGGATCTTTGAGCAGATAGTTCCTAGAGGTTAACAGTGGGCTCTGCAGGATTTAACTACCTGATTTTATAAAAATCATACAGGAACTAATGGTCTGGGAGGTGGCTCAGTGGATAAAGATCATACAGGAAGCACAGTAGGCCAAAGAGATGTTTTATGCTATATAGATTCACCAACAAGCTTATTTTCAATCCCAGTTTTTAAATTGAACCAGGTCAATCTGCATTCTTATGTAATGAGATCCATAAGCATTTGCTGTTTTCTCTCAGAAATAATGTAATTTACTAGCCTATTGTCATAACATCCTGAGATGGGACTTGAAGTTAACAAGTACTATGAGAAACTCTATGTATTGTATGATGATATATTGCCTTCTCAGAGGAAGAAGGGGAAAAGATATACAGAATCACTAACCATATGCCAAAGTATGACTGATAAATGCAACTAAGATCAAACTCTCAAGCCAGCCTTTGAAATATATGAGAAGTATGAGGACTGTTGAAATAGGGTTTATTCCTCAAAAGGTAAAACCCAAGTTGCTGCAAGATGCTCAGAGACAAGCAAGTCATTTTCCTGATTCAGTAATCTTTGCTGGTGGTTCAATGGCTTTGCTATACTATCAGGTAAATGAGCCTTAAGTAACTAGTCAATAAAGAACACCCTTAAATGAAGCCCTTATTTCAACTTAGAAGAAGAATTAAATTGGATGCTAGAAAGTAGGTGTGGTTCAGGGAGTTAAAAGAATGCAGCAAATGTTGGAGAGGTTGCAGGGTCAAAGGAACCCTCCTGCACTGCTGGTGGGAATGTCAATTGGTCCAACCTCTGTGGAGAACAGTCTGGAGAACTCTCAGAAGGCTAGAAATGGACTTACCCTATGATCCTGCAATTCCTGTCCTGGGGATATATCCCAAGGAACCAAACACACCCATCCCAAAATATCTGTGTACACATATGTTCTTAGCAGCACATTTTGTAATAGCCAAAACCTGGAAGCAACTTAGGTGTCCAACAGATTAGTGGCTAAGCAAGTTGTGGTATATCTACACAATGGAATAATACTCATCTATAAAAATGATGACTTCACTATTTCCAGCTGATCTTGGATGGACCTTGAAAAATTCATGTTAAGTGAAGTAAGTCAGAAACAGAAGGATGAATATGGGATGATCTCACTCTCAGGCAGAAGTTGAGAAACAAGATCAGAAAAGAAAACACAAGTAGAATCTGAACTGGAACTGGTGTATTTCACCAAAGTAAAAGACTCTGGGGTGGGTAGATGAGGATGATCTACAGATCCAAGAAGATTGGCAGAGGACCTAGTGGGGGTTGTATTGTTGTTATATGGAAAACTGGGAAATGTTATGCATGTAGAAACTATTATACTTACTGTCAAATATAAAACATTAATTTCCCAATAATGAAATTAAAAAATAATAGATATATGTATATAATTTATTTACTGGATAGAGACAGAAATTGAGAGGGTAGATGGGGATAGAGAGGGTTAGAGAGATACACACACACCTGCAACACTGCTTCGCCATTCATGAAGCTTCCCTCCTGTAGATGGGGACAAAATACTTGAACCTGGATACTTGTGAATGATAATGTGTCCACTCACCAGGTGTGCCACCACTTGACATCTCATTATAAGACTCCCTAGAAGAATTACAAGACAGACTCCACGATCCGTATACAAATTACAGACTTCTCTTATTACAGTTATGAGGTAGAAATCTTACAGAAGTGATGTTAAAGTTCAGAAATTAAGTTAAAGGAAAAGCTCAGGATAGACTGTCCCTGAGGGCCTGAAGACAGCTTAGGCCTTACCAGTAGGCAGTCTCCTTTATTTAAACCCTATCTAAGTAACTCCTGGGCCAGCTTCACATTGGTCTACTAAAATCTCCAGGTGTGACTGCCTTATCAAATCCTCCAACAAAGGGCAAAGTACTTCCCTTGTGCTTCTAAGACTTGTCCCACTCCTACTTCCTGTGCAACATTTCCCAGCTTGGTGTGGATGCAGATGTGGAGCAGCAGTGTCTGTGTTTCCGGGTGCTCCTGTTTCCAGGCCTGACTCTCTCCCTGTGCCTGCACCCCTTGACCCCAAGACATAGCACTGATACATGTAGACCTTGCACAGAAATCAAATGTTTACTTGTAAAGTGGCAGTCCTACAGAGGTGGAATGTGAGTTCCTGGAATTGTACAATCCAGAACAAGTAATGTGCAGATCTGTACTTTTGTACACATCTCACTGGTCTGCACAGGTGCTCTTCAGGTTTTCCTTACACAGAACACACAAGATGGCAGAGTTTCTATCTACTTTCTTGCCAGGAAGATGGTAATGAAGTCAACTCGGGTATTTTTGTGTGTCATTGGCTTCTGAAAAAATTCCTAATTAAGCTTATGGTTGCTTATACAATAAGTATTCCCTTATCTTCATCCAAGAGTGTTATGTTAGTAAGTAGGAGGCCAGGTCTGACCCCTATCCTTGTTCAAAGTTGGTCATTTGTTGAGTATAATGGTCAAGGAATACTGCTTAGTTATCCCTCATCCTTTTGTACACTTCAAGCTAAGTGGGCTACCAAAACATACATTAGTTATAACATCTGGTAAAAAGAAAAGAAAAGAAATAAGCATTGTTTTAGCTCATTAAATAATGTGTTCTCTAAGGAAGTCTTCACCAGGGGCCTTGTTTTGTAGGATAAGGAGAAAACAAGGCTTGCAGGAGAATGCAGATAAACAGGGATAACTATTTACTGACTTCCAACATTTTCCTTTCATTTTCTCTAATTTGAAAGTTTCAGGACTGTGGGGATGGGTTCTCCTCTATGAATTGTCCGGCAACCTTGGAGGAGGGGAGGAGACAGGCCTCCCTGGGGGTCCTGGAGACACTGCTGACAAGGGTGAGGGCACAAAGTTAAAAACGTGATCACTCAGGGAGTCAGGCGATAGCGCAGTGGGTTAAGCGCAGGTGGCGTGAAGCACAAGGACCGGCTTAAAGATCCCAGTTCGAGCCCCTGGCTCCCCACCTGCAGGGGCGTCACTTCACAAGTGGTGAAGCAGATCTGCAGGTGTCTGTCTTTCTCTTCTCCTCTCTGTCTTCCCCTCCTCTCTCCATTTCTCTCTGTCCTTCTTCTAGCATTTGCCCTTCTTCCGTAGCCAGTCAACGCATCAGGTTGAGCCTGATGTAAAGTTTTGAGACCTCCTTTGAATCTGGAGAGGTGGCAGATTGACTATATGGGTCATAGTCTGTTGACTATGTGGGTCATAGTCTGTCTGAAGCTGCAGGGGCAGTTCGGGTCGTCTCTGGCTCCCCAGCGATGGAACATAGCGGCACACCGGCCATGGCCTGTTCGATAGCGATTGAGGAGGGCCCAATCATAACGTGCTAGGTCAAAGCCGGGTTGACGCTTGCAGGGGTCTGTGATGAGGTGTTTGTTCTTTACCTCAGCTACTGTCAACTCTTTTTCCAAGAGTCTGGAACAGAGAAGTTCAGTGAAAGCGTAGGGGACCAGATTGGGTGACGAGACGTCAAGCGTTGAACAGGGTGGGCGAAGATATCTGCGTATATTGGCAGGTCCGGTCGAGCGTAGATGTGGGAAATGAACTTAGATGATGCCGCATCCTGACGAATATCTGGCGGGGCGATGTTGCTAAGAACTGGCAGCCATGGAACCGGGGTGGAACGGAGGGTTCCAGAAATTATCCTCATGGAGGAATATAATTTGGAATCGACCAAGTGGACATGGGGGCTACGGAACCATACTGGGGCACAGTATTCTGCAGTGGAATAGCATAATGCCAGAGATGATGATGGTAGTGTGGAAGCACTCACGCCCCATGAGGAGCTGGCCAGTCTTGCAATGATGTGATTCCTCGCGCCCACCTTTGCTGCAGTTTTTATGAGATGTTCGTGAAATGACAGAGTGCGATCGAGAGTAACGCCAAGATAGACTGGCTGGGCTTCATGCCAGATTCTCGTATCACCAAGCTGCACATTAAGCTCATGCGAGGCCGAGGCATGGTGTAGATGGAAAACAGATGATACCGTTTTTGCAGTGCTAGGAATTAGTCGCCATTTTTTACAGTAATCAGATATCAGAGACATGTCTTTCGTGAGTGTTTCCTCGAGGATGTCGAACTTGGATGCCTGAGTTGCACAGCAGATGTCATCGGCGTAGATGAACTTCCTTGAAGAAGTTTCTGGGAGGTGATTGATGTAAATATTAAATAGCGTAGGAGCCAGAACAGAGCCCTGGGGGAGGCCACTTGAGACAAGTCTCCATCTGCTAGACTTGTCATCCAGATGTACCCGGAATCTTCTGTTTTGGAGAAGAAACAATATAGTGTTGGCCACCCATGGAGGCAGGCATCTTGAGATCTTGACCAGGAGACCACGGTGCCAGACCGTGTCATAGGCTTCTGTGAGATCAACAAAGATAGCACCCGTCTTTAAATTCTTCTGGAATCCATTTTCAATGTAAGTTGAGAGGGCCAGGGCTTGTTCGCAGGTAGATCTTCCTGGGCGGAAACCAGCCTGGGCGGGTGATAGGAATTTCTCTGTAAGATGAGAAATACGTGACAGAAGCAGCCTCTCAAGGAGTTTGTAACACATGGAGAGGAGAGAAATTGGTCTATAGCTGGCAGCCAGTGTTGGGTCTTTCTTTTTTTTCAAAACCGCTATGATCTTCGCACAACGCCAAACTTTGGGCATAGACTCAGATTCCAAGATGTGGGACAGGAATGAAGCGAGCCACTTCTTTGCCGCGGGGCCCAGGTTAAGAATGAGTTCTGGGGTGATGTTATCATAGCCAGCAGCCATTCCTGGTTTAACCCTCTTCAAAGCATCTTCCAGTTCAGACAGTGTAAAGGGAGAGAGTTTTGGAGATGGACAAGATAACTGGAAGTGGGATGACCACTCATGGGAAATTTCTCTTTTCCAGACTGGGTCGATCTTAGCATGTCCAACTTGAGTTAGGTGACTGGCCACTGAGTTTGGAGATACGGGAGGATGGGAGATGGGAGGGGGCTGGCTACCGGCACCCAGTCTGTGAAGAAGCTTCCAGGCCGTCCTACTTGGGTGGGTGAAGTTCAGACTTTCCGTGAGTTGTTGCCAGCGGGCTTGGCGTGCTGCATCCAGGGAGGCAATGAGATGGTCAGCCACATCTGGGTCGCCCGACTCATCATACTGCTTTAGTAGTTGCTCGCATTGAGTATCAAGACAAGGCGTATAGTTAGCACATCTCCCACGAGGAATGGCTTGGGAAGCTGCTTTGAAGATGTCCTATCCAACAACAACAATATCAACAACAACAATAATAACTATAACAAAAATAACAAGGGCAACAAAAGGGAATAAGTAAATAAAGAAATAAATATTAAAAAAAATTAAAAAAACATTAAAAAATAATAAAATAAAAAATGTGATCACTCCTGGAGAAGCTTCAGAGAGAGATATCCTTTATTTGGGGATACAAGCAGGTAGATATACTCAAGGGTTAGGAAAAAGTTAAGGTAATCATTAAACCACACACACAATACAGGGTTAAATTTTGACTTAACAGGTGTTTGATCCTTTCTGGGAAATTACCATATAAGGTCTGGTCATGAGCTCACCATGCATAGGCAGGATCCTCTTTATAGGTGAATTGTGAGCACCTCAGGGGAGAGGAGAAGGTGGCAGTGAAGCAAGACCAGATACTTGCCATGGGCTTAAGTTGGCCATATATGGTAATTTATGGTCTGTGTATAAAGGGAATGAGGAAGCATGTGAAAGGAAGTTCCAGGTCTGGAAAAGTCCATCCATCTTAAGGTCATGAGGTCGAGTGAGGACCTGCTTACTGCCCCTCCTGTGAGCAGGGTGCTTGGGGTCAACCCTCTCAGACTCTCATGAAGATAATGGCCTGGATTTCCCAAACAGTGGGCCTTTCCCACACAGGACCTGAGCTAAATCCATAAGTAGACAAGATTCCCTGTACAACACCAGTATATCTGTTAGTGAGATTTGCTCAAGGTATTTTGTATTAAGATATAATTTCACTCTACCATAAATAGGCAACTTACTGCTCTGCTTGTAATTTCTGCCATATGTCTTATTCTTTTTCTTTTTATTTCTGAATATAAATTTATCCCTGTAATATTTATATCATTTTATCCTTTTATTGGGGGTTTGATGGTTTTCAGAGCAGTTGTGGACATATGGTTACAATTTCTCATCTCCCCAGGATAAGTGTCTGAAAAATATTCTACTTCAAATTTTATTCCACTTAACTAGCATGCACAAGGACTCTAGAGTCTTTTTATTCCTTACCTGTAAAATTTTTGGTTATCAGCCTTGAGTTGAAGCTTGAAAAAGCACTAATGAGACTACCATTGTTATTGATCCTTAGGTTAAGAAGAACATTTGTTTAGCTCACTACAAGTTTGGGGACAAAGCTGTTGGTCAAAGTTCAGTGGGTCAAAATAGGGTAATACATAGAATGAGTTATGGATTGTGTCATACCATTTTCATGAGAGTACCTCAGACAAGAGGAGAATTCTCTCTGCTTAGATCTAGTGTTGCCTAGTTGACAATGTTGGGATAAACCACCTGAGTTGTTTTCTCCAGAGAAAGGAAATTGGATTATTACTTTATAGATTTCAAATAAATATTAATCTGAATAATTTGGAGAAAAGAAGAGGTACAACACTCACTAATGATGTAATTTAAGGAGCTGACCACCTAAATGACAATAGTGCCTAAATGAGTGATGATTGGAATTTTCCCACATCTCTAAAGAAAAAAAAACCAGAATTAAGTGAAATATTGTTTTCAAGAAAATATGTTGCTCTGGTTTATAAATGAAGAAAGCATGTTTTGGAAAGGGGGCAAATATATAGTAATTTACATACAAAATGGGAGAAAAGTATTGTTACCAACTGATCTTTATGAAATAGCCAGTTATTCTTTCCAAGTTTACTTCCAGTTTAATTTGTTAATCAGAAGGAAATGCCCCAGATCTGACAAGGGATGAAACAATGAAAAAGTATTATATATGTAAACCTTGCAAAACATTAATTGTACAAAATGAAAAATGTCTATTTTGAGTAAAATGTAAAACCATATATGTGTGTATCAAATGTAAAAACATATGTAAACCATAAAACTATAAAATTACATAATTATAACATATAAGTTGAGTAGGGTTGATCTCCATTATTCTAAGAAATCTTCATTACTAAAAAGTATGTGCTGGAATAAGATATTAATTATATAACATAGAAATGTAAAAATAAATAAAATATACATTACACATAGCAAAATACTGTAAGTAAAATTTGAAAACAATATACAGAACCTAGAAAATCTGTGCAGAAATTATTGCCTTATTTACTTCTAGATAGTCAGATGAGAAGTGAATATATTTATATATATTCATTTTGTAAGTTTCAAATTTTCCACATAGAATATACTGTGTACATAGTAACATTAATATGTGTGTATTAAACTAGTTATTGAGAACTTAGATGCATTGGGGAGCTTTACATCAGGTTCTTAAGGTTTTGAATAAGTGTTTTAGTCCCCTTTCCACATCACAAAGTGCTACCTAATTTCAAACACACTTAAAGCATCAAATAGGAACACCTGTTTTATCATGCACTCAACACAGGTTCCTAATTTTCAGTGCTGTGGCATTTTTTCCTCTTTCT
This sequence comes from Erinaceus europaeus, assembly GCF_950295315.1. Classification (NCBI taxonomy): domain Eukaryota; kingdom Metazoa; phylum Chordata; class Mammalia; order Eulipotyphla; family Erinaceidae; genus Erinaceus; species Erinaceus europaeus. The sequence continues at coordinate 79,562,276 of NC_080176.1, forward strand.
CTCCTTCCCCCTCCTCTCTCTCTCTCTCTCTTCTGAAAAAGTCAGCTCTGAGTGGTGAATCCCTGATGGTGATAATAAAAAAAAATATATAAACGATGCCAGTGAACATATTTTAAGAGAGTTTATGGGGGTCGGGTGGTGGCACAGTGGGTTAAGCGCATGTGGTGCAAAGCGCAGGGACCAGCGTAAGGATACTGGTTCAAGCCCCCGGGTCCCCACCTGTAGGGAGTCACTTCACAGGCGGTGAAGCAGGTATGCAGGTGTCTATCTTTCTCTCCCCCTCTATTTCTTCCCCATCTCTCTCCATTTCTCTCTGTCCTATCCAACAATGAACAACATCAACAATGGCAATAATAATAACCACAAAGAGGCTACAACAACAAGGGCAACAAAAGGGGAAAAAAATGGCCTCCAGGAGTGGTGGATTCGTGGTACAGGCATCAAGCCCAGCAATAACCCTGGAGGAAAAAAAATAAAAGAGTTTATGTTTTAAAATGGGCAGATTTTCCTCAATTTAAACTGAGCCCTATAGAAAAGAAACCTTTCTATATAGTATAGAAACAGAATGATATGTACTCATAAATATTCCTTCTAGTATCTTTAATTCATTGACGACTTTAGTTTCCTTTTTGTACAGTCTAAAGGGAAAGCAAAAATGCAAAGACTTTGGTTACTGGATTTGTTTACACTCATTGCCTTGCCCATCAAGCTGCTATTTATGAGGTAGAATCTGTCCTTCTCGTTGCTTTAGGGTTCCTTTGTTCCTCTTCCTCTAAGTCCTTAAGGTGTGCAGTAAGGTCATTTATTTGAGCTTTTTCTTGTTGTTTAATATGTGATTGTATGGCTATGAGGAAGAGGACAGACTAAAGAGAACAGAGACTGTATTCAAGTAAAGTATAGCTGATGATTCTCCTCACTAGGCAATCATCAGAACATGCATCCAGGAAGTACAGCATCACCCAAGTACATGAATGCAAAAATGACCAATACCAAGGCACATAATTGTAAAACTATCAAAATTCAATGACAAGAAAAAAAAAATCAGAATACTAGGGAAAGAAAAGAAGTAACACACAAAGGTAGAGTTATCAGGCTTTTATGAGATTTCTCTTCACAAAACCTAGAGGCAAGAAAAGAGTAGAATGACATATTCAAAGTGTCTGCAGTGTGGACCCCTTGCTGTGGGTAGGCACACTTGAGGAGCTCAACCTCTGTAAATGGTAGGTGGTTGGCTGAGTCCAGAGAAGTCAGTGAGGGAGGCCAGAGGCCCTGTCCTGTGACAAAGGCTGCTGTCCAATCACCTGTCAGGGTCTTGCACAAGCTCTGAGGACAGTGCAACTTCACCAGGCTCAGCTTCTCTGAAGGCCGGCAAGGATGGCAGGGGTTTGCAGGGACTGGGAGGATTCCAGTCGTCAGTACTGAAAGACAGGGTATTCTCACTATGGATCTGGTATCCTAAAAATTATCCTCACATATGAGTGAGAAATACAGGTCTTCTTAAACATCCTAAAGCAAAAGGAATATGCCACCATAACCCCACCTGCAAGAATTACTGAACAGAGTTCCACAAGAAAAGAAAAAGCAAAGAAATATAGGTTCTAAGAGAGGTTAACAGTAGTAGATTAGAACTAAGAGCACAATAAGGGCCGGGTTGTGGTGAAGCTGGCTGCATGCAGGTTACAATGAGAAAGGACTCAGGTTGAAGGCCCTAGCCCCACCTTCAGAAGGAAAGCCTCATGAGTGGTGGAGCAGGGCTGCAAGTACTTCTCTACCTCTTTATATCTCTCCCTCTCTCCTACTCTATCTCCCTCTTCCCTCTTGATTTCTGGCTGTCTCTATTCAATAAATAAATAAAAATAGTAAAAAAAATGAAAAAGAACACAATAATAATAACAGAAAAAAACAGTAAAATAGGAAAGGTTAGTGGATTAATGGAAAAGCAGCTATATCAAATATGAGTTCATTAAGATCAACTTTAAAATACTTTTTTCATGAAGATGTTAATTATTACAGTTATGGTAAACAGTACAAAATAAGGAACAGAGATCTACAGAAACTGCAAAAGAAATCAGTGAGAAATTCATCATAGAAACCTATCCACACAAAATGACAGATAAAAACAAATGGGTAAAGCATCAGAAATATAAAACAACCTAAAAAATGGGAATGGCTATCAGTAAACCACATATATCAATAAGCACCCTAAATGTGAATGGCCTAAATTCACCTGTCAAAAGACTCAGTAGCTAAATGGTATAAAGAACAGGATTCATTTATTATGTGTCCTAAAAAGCATACACACACATCCAAGAAAAAGACAAATGGAAGCTTAATGTAAGAGGCTGAAGTGAAGTTTTCCAAACTAATAATTCAAAAAAAGAAAAAAAGCTATTCTCTTCTCAGATAAAATAGATTTTCAGGTAAAGAAAGTAAGCAGAGAGGCCAGACGGTGGCATAGTGGGTTAAGTGCACACAATATTGTGTAAAAGGACCGAGGCTCAAGCCTCTGGTCTCCACCTGCAGGGTGAAGGCTTCATGAGTGGTGAAGCAAGGTCTCAGGTGTCTCTCTGTCTCTTTTCTCTCTCCCTCATCTCAATTTCTCTCTGTCTCTAATAAATGAATAAATTTATTAGAGATGGAACAAAAGAGGTTCTGAAGGGAAGTTCATAGCAAAACACAGGCCTACACTAATAAAGAGGGACAATCACTAATAAACCATCGAACAACCCAAATGAACCAACTATAAATGGAGCAACAAAGAAATACAACAGCTGAAGTTTAAAAGTGGAAGAGAGTTGGGACTGGGTGGTGGCAAACCTGGTTGAGTGCACATGTTACAATGTTCAAGGACCCAGGTTTGAGTCCCAAGTCCCCACCTGCAGAGGGAAAGCTTCACGAGTGGTGAAGCAGTGCTGCAGGCATCTCTCTGTTTCTCTTCCTCTCTGTTCCCCTCTTCCCTCTTGATTTCTGGCTGTCTCTATCCAGTAAATGAGTAAATAAAGAATAAAAAAATTCAAAAAGTATTTTATATAAAAAATTTAAAAAGAAAGAGTGTATGACAAAGTCCAACACCCATTTATTTATGATAAAAGTCCTCAAGAAATTGGGAGTGGAAGGAAAATGCCTCAACTTAATAAAGTTTGTATATGATAAACACACAGCTAACATCATACTCAATGGGGAGGATTTAAAGCTTTCCCCCTAAAATAAGGAACTAGGCAGGGATATCCATTCGCACCACTTCTGTTCAACATAGTTTTAGAAGTTCTCACTATCACAATCAGGCAAGAAAGAGATAAAGATAAGTCAGAAAGATAAGGGTTAATATGGAATGATCTCACTCATAGACAGAAGTTGAAAAATACTGCCATGAAGCCAACCAACCTTCCCTGGGCAAACGACCTTAACAAAGTGTCATGGAACCCCACCTCCCCAGAGTCCTACTTTACTAAGAAAAGGTAGAGACAGGCTGGGGTATGAATTGACCTGTCAATGTCCATGTCCAGCAGGGAAGCAACTACAAAAGCCAGACCTTCGAACTTCTGTGCCCCATAGAGATCTCTGGTTCATATTCCCAGAGGAATAAAGAATAAGGAAGCTTCCAATGAATGGGGTGGGATATGGCACTCTGGTTGTGGGAATTGTATGGAATTATCCCACAACATTGTGGATCATTATTAAATTACTATTAGTAAGAGAGAGAGAGAAAGAGAGAGAGAGGGAGAGAGAAACTGAAAAATAAGAAAACACAAAGCAGAATTTGGACTGGGTTCGGTGTATTACACCTGCATAAAAGACTTTGCAGGGAGTCGGGTGATAGCGCAGGGGGCTAAGTGCACCAGGCGCAAAGCCCAAGGACCGGGTGAAGGATCCCGGTTCCAGCCCCCGACTCCCCACCTGCAGGGGAGTCGCTTCACAAGCGGTGAGGCAGGTCTGCAGGTGTCTTTCTCTCCCCCTCTCTGTCTTCCCCTCCTCTCTCCATTTCTCTCTGTCCTATCCAACAATGACATCAATAGCAATAATAACTACAACAATAAAAACAAGGGCAACAAAAGGAAATAAATAAATGCTTTGAAAAAAAACTAAAAAAAAAAAAAAGACTTTGTGTTAGGGGGTAGGGTTCAGGTCCTGGAATTGATGGCAGAGGAGGACCTAGAGGGGGTTCAACTGTTATGTGTAAAACTGAAAAATGTTACATAAGTAAAAACTACTATAATCTACTATTGACTGTAAACTATTAATGCCCAGCAAAAAAAAAAAAGGAATGTTATTCATGAAAAAAGTATGAGGAAAGATAAACATTGTGTGATTTCACTCATCTGTAAAGAAACCATTCTTTTTTCACATACTTAACTGATCATTCTCTGAAATTTTAGTTTAGTTCTAGACACTACACTTTAAAGAAAGATTCAGTGAAAGGATTGAAAGCACATCAAATGATGTTTAACCTAGAAAGGAGAAAGCTCAATGGGACTTGAAAAGTTAATTCAATTATTTGAAGGTCTGTTTTGTGAAAGAAGGATTCAATCTATTTTCTGTTTCTATAGGGACTCACTGGAAACAATGTCTAGAATTTTAAAGAGACATATTTTTGTTTATCACTGTGAGTGGGGGGCATTTATAAAAATTAGACGCCAAAAACTTAGTTTTAAAATATGTAATTTTGCTATGACTATGTCAAACTCAAGTTTCATGACACTTTGTTATGGATGAAGCTTACAAGGACTGACAAAGTTCAAAATTCTCTATGCTTTGATCTCTTGGGTTTTCCACTGTTCTCTCAAGCCAAACATATCTGAAACATAATTCATCATGTTCCTGTCTAAGCTGGATTTCTGGTTGACTTTTCATCTACTAGAAGAACTATCATTCTGTAGATTATCATACACGCTTGAAACTTCAGCACTCTCTAGCTTTATTTTTCTCTTTTGTTTCTCATATCTAACCTGTCTTCCAGTCAGTCAGCTGTCTCTTGCTAAGTCTTGTTCCATTTATCCTTACTGATTCTATGATCACTGATGTGACTGAAACATTTACCCAGAATACTGACATAGATAAACTTAGTTATATCTTATAGCATCAGTTGATCATACCAATTTGATTCCCATAATTTTTCATATAGAACACTCTAGATGAAATTTAGGACTACATTGGCTACTAATAAATCAAAGGCAGAAAATAACAATTATACAAATTAAACATAATTACTTTATTTTGCCACCAGGGTTATTGCTAGGGCTTGGTACCTGCACTACAAATCCACTGCTCCTGGTGATCATTTTTTTATTATTATTTTATTGGATAGGATAAAGAAATTGAGAAAGGAAGGGGAGACAGAGAGGGAGAGAGAAAGATGGACACTGCAGACCTACTACACCACTTGCAAAGCTTTCCCCCTGCAGGTGGGGAGTTGGGGACTTGAACCAGGATCCCCTCACTTAATACTATGTGCACTGCCCCCAGACCTAATTGTTTAAACTGATTGAAGCCTACACTGAAGAATCATCTCATAATCTTTTTGTAAATACTGTGTTCTACTGTATTAGTAGTAGAAATACTTAAGCCAATATTTGATTATTCACTAAGATGACTGACTTTGAAATTGAAAGAACATTTTTTTCTTGAATGTATATTTCTAATTCTTCCAAGCAGGATTTACTTGAAACTTTTTTTTCTTTTTGTCACTGTTATAAAAGTTTTATCTCTGTTATTTTCTGTATTTTATCTCTGTTAAAATGTTTCTTTTTGTCACTGTTATAAAAGTTTTATTTCTGTTATTTTCTGTATTTTATCTCTGTTAAAAATGTTTCCCTTCTGTTCCTACTTGAAAAAAAATTCTGTCTTTTTGAATATTCTATATGTATAATTATCTTGGCATTAAACAATATGTAATTCCATTTTATTTGCTTTTCATTTATATAATTATATAAAATGTAAGTAATAAATAAACTGAAAATAATTTTTCCCTCTATTTTCATTGCTAAGTTTAGCTACTGAGCCCACATTTTTAATTAGTCGCCACACTGTATATATTCAATAGTTTCTAGAATGAGTTGCTTCTATATAAATTAAGTAGCTAACATGCCACTTCTCATATTTCTTTGCATTTCATTTTATTGTGGGTTAGTGGATTACAGTGTGCTTGTTGATATATGGTCTTTTTCACACTCTCCCAAATACTCCTTTCCCAGAGTCTTTTGCTTTGGTGCAGCATACACTGCCAAGTCTAAGGTCCACTTTGCATTTTCTTTCTTATGTTGCACTTACAAGTGAGATGATTTAATATTTGCCTTTCTCTATTTGACTTACCTCACTTAACATAACACCTTCTAGTTATAGCCAGGATGAAACAAATGACATGGGGGTCGGGCGGTGGCGCAGTGGGCAAAGCGCAGGGACCGGCATAAGGATCCCGGTTCCAGCCCCCGACTCCCCACCTGTAGGGGAGTTGCTTCACAGTCCGTAAAGCAGGTCTGAAGGTGTCTATCTGTCTTCCCCTCCTCTCTCCATTTCTCTCTGTTCTATCTAACAACGAACAACATCAATAATGGCAATAGTAATAACCATAACGAGGCTACAACAACAAGAGCAACAAAAAGGGGAAAAGAAAGGCCTCCAGGAGCGGTGGATTCATGGTGCAGGCACCAAGTCCAGCAATAACCCTGGAGGAAAAAAAAAAAGAAACAAATGACATGACTTCATCATTTTTGCTAGCCATGCAATATTCCATTGTGGATATAGCACAACTTTCTCAGTCACTCAACTGTTGTTGGACATGTGATTTGTTTCCAAGATTGGACTAATAGAAACTGTGCTGCTATGATCGTAGGTATACATAGACATCTTGGATTGTGTGAATTTATTTCCTTTGAATATATCTCCAGGAGAGGTATTGCACAGGTCCATTTCTAGTGTTATGCAAATTCTCTAGCTTATGTTCCACAGAATTTAGATTAATTTGCATCCCCATTAACAGTGTAGAAGGATTCCTTTTTCTCCATATCTTTACCAGCATCTCTTGTTACTATCCTTTCTAATGTATGAGTGTTACAAGTGTAAAATTTTATCTAACTCTTGGTTTTATTCGAGCTTCCCTGACATTCATTGACTTGGAGCATTTTTTTCACATGTCTGTTGGCCTTTTGGATCTCTTCTTTGGTGAAAATTTTGTCCATATCCTCTTCCCATTTTAGATGGGGATTTTTAGGGGGAGGGGTTCTCTATAAATTTTGGTTATTAGCCTTTTTAGGTGTGTCATTTACATGTCTCTCACTCTGTAAGGATTTTTTTTTTGCCTTCAGGGTTATTGCTGGGGCTCTGTGCCTGCATTATAAAATCCACTAATCCTGGAGGCCATTGTTTCCCCATTTTTGTTGCCCTTGTTGTTGTTGTTTTTTATTGTTGCCACTTATGTTGTAATTTCTGGATAGAACAGAGACAAATCAAGAGAGGAAGGGAAGACAGAGAGGGGGAGAGAAAGATAAGTACCTGCAGACCTGCTTCACTGCTTGTGATGTGACACCCCCTCCCATGTGCAGATTGGGAACCAAGGGCTCAAACAGGCATTCTTACACTGGTTCTTGGTGTTTTGTGCCATGTACACTTAACCATGTACACTGCCACCTGGCCATCACTCTGTAGGAAATTTTTATGTTTTAGTCATGCTACCCTTTGCTGTGCAGAAACTTTTTAGTTTGATATAGTTCATTAATACAATAATTGGCATGGTTAATTAATAGAGTTATTTTTGCTTTTGCTTTCCTTGCTATTTGATCTGGGGTCATCAAAAATATGCTGCAAATTTACTTTGAAAGGAGTCCTTCTAGTGTTTTCTTCAAAATCTTTGATGATTTCTGGTTTAATATTTAAATCTTTGATGCATTCAGAGGTTAATTTTGTGAGGGGTTAGTTGAAGTGGTCCAGTTTAATTCTTCTGCATTTCCAGCCCAATTTTCCCATGCCATTTATTGAAAAGACTCTCCTTACTCCACCCTCACACCCACTTTTGTCACTAATTAACTAATAAGATATCCTTCAATGCAGGGCCTCAATTTATGGGCTCTCAATTTTATTCCACTGGTATGAACCTATTTTTATTTCAGTACTAAACAGTTTTGACTACACTAGCCTGATAGTAGAGTCTGAGGCCTAGAAGTGTGATGTCAGGAATGTTTCAGAGAAACAGAAAGAAAAAGAGAGAAGGATATATAGGAAAATATACCATAATTCCAAAGCTTTCCCAGGCATGGTGGATACTAAACTTGAATATGAGTTATATGAGTGACAAAGTAGGTACCCACACAGCATGAGCTGACGCTTAGCCAAATAGTTAATAACTTGAAAGGAGATAGCTCACCTTGTAGACTGTACACATCTCATGTGTGAGGTTGAGTTCGAGCCCCAGGCAACTGCATGGGGGTACTTGCAGTGGTGAAGCTTTAAAAGTAGTAGCTCAGCACTCTGTTGTTTCTCCCCTCTCCCTCTCTCTCCAACCTTTGTATCGAAAAAAAAAAAAAAACATTCAGGCGCAAAGGTTCAGTAAAAATCCTGATGAAGGGAAAAATATAATACACTACAACTATAGATTTGGTATAGTTTTCACATAGCAGACTTAATATTGAGCTTTTTTTTTTTAAGCACCAGCTTCTGCATCAATGTGCTTCTTTGTTGTGTATAGATATACTGCAAATTAAATTAATGACTCAGAGAATTGACTGAGTTCAAATGAGGTGAGCTATACGCTATTCTGAGGGAGAAATTGTATGAGATACTTCAACTGATATCCAACTTATTTTTGTAAGTGAACTTTATGGAAGAACATGGATGATAGACAATGTCAAAAAATGTAAATTTCTCTATAGGACCACTCAGAAAAGCAGAATAAATGGATGCGATACAGTATTTGATATTACCACTTAATTGGCATTGCTCAGAAACTCAAATTTCTTCAAATGAAATGATGACATTGTTCAAAATAGTTTAACAGTTTTATGCATTATAATTATCATGGATTTAAATTACTTAATCTGATCCACTGAAGCATTTCGACTTGCATCTTTGATTTATGGCTCCATGTGTACATTAAAAGTCACACATCAATTAAATAAATATTCATAAAATATGAATCTACCACCTAGTTTCCCATTTGAGTATATATATATATATATATATATATATATATATATATATCCTTATAAGCAACAACACAAATGATACTTATATAATAAAAAACATTTTTATTTCTGATTTGTGTTTATAATGGAGGTTTTTCCACTATAAACACAAATTTCTGTGATGTTTTAGCACATCTCCTACTTGATGGTCTTGGGGTTAATGATCACATGATTGACACATGCAGCAGACTTGTTGCTTTTAAAGAGCCAGATCTTGTCTCTTTCAAAGCGCACAGGCTGCCCTCTGAAAGCACGCATCTCTTTTGGAGCAGTGAGCTATTTCTTCCATCATATGCTGAAAGGAAGGGGTTTTATCTGATGTTAAGTTCTACAACTCTCTTGTATATGGCAGGTTGTTTTTTCAGGTCACCTTTGCAAGCAATTTTCATATCTAGTCCCTGCCTAGTTACTTTCCCCTGTTGCCAATTCTTTATCTCTGTATTATTTCTTAGTGAGCTGTCCTTTTGCTTGCAGTAATGAGCTAGTATGGCATCTCAAGTCTCTACGGAGGAAGAGGAGCTAAAAAAAAATTAAATAAAAGCAGGAATGTTGAACTGGAGGATTTACTGCATGTGAATAGGCAATCTGTCAGCATCAGGCACCCTGGGCCTCATTTTGGAATAAATATGGTCTAATATAATTACTCAATATCAAAAAAATGTGTGCTCAGAATACTTATGCAACTGGTTTCTCTATCAAAGTTTTAAATTTTGAGTTAAGTAAATGCATATTTTCTTTTAAAACTTGAACAATTACAATTGCATGTGGAAAGGATCAAGAACTCTTGTTTTCATATAGGCTGGATTACTTACTCCAAGCTGTGAATCACCTCCTTTTCAATAGTCTGATAAAGGGCCACATTTGTTACAGACTTTGGTAAATGTTATGTGCATAAAAGTGAAGAGAAAACTTAATATATATTTGAAGCTGGTTATTAATTTGCTTTATTTTTTAAAAATAAACTTTTCAGATAAGCTTTCAGGATAATTATTTATCTTTGAAATCATCTAAAATAAAAAAGAAAACTTTTGTTAAAGAAAAGTTTACCAAAGAAACAAAGAAAAAGAATGCTTGTTTACTACGGTTGAATTTTAATATTAAAGCTGAATTAATAATGTGTTCTTCCACTCTCTGGAATGTCCTGTGAATAATTCATGGTTTTCAATACACTTCCTTTAATTTGGTATCACCAGGACATTTACTTTATGGACTGAATATGAAAGTGGTCTCTTCTTCTCTGAGAAATGAATTAACTCTGAATGGAAAATGATCTTTTAAGTTAACTTTAGAGTTTATATGTCCTTTTATCACCTAGAAGGTGAAGAAATCACAAGGATTATTTTTGGTTTCAATCATTTTTTTTTTAATCAGAAAAAATAGAGACATACATTCTTGAGTGATTGATATACTGCGCAATGTAAGGGCTCCCTATCCTAGGGAACTGTTATCTTGTTTTTGGTTTTAGCTTCCTGTAGATGTTTGACCCCAAGAAAAGACACTGCGTGCAATCTAGATTTGAATTTCTTCTTTTTCACCATAGTTCTTAACTGTCCATGGCGTCCAAAGAGTTCCCCAAGGATGTGTGTCATCTAAAAGCTTCTTTTCTTTTCTTCATAGGCATTCTTTTCACATGTGTGAAGAAAGGAGCCCTAGAGGTTTTTCTTCTTTCATTAAAAAAATAATAATAATAAACTCAAAGTTCTTCATCTGATTATATAATTTGAAGACAATTAACTTCACAGTAAAAGGAGAACTTTAATCCTGGGACATGAATAGTACACTTTGATGTTATTTAGGACTATACTACACCGCCCATTCATTTGAATATCATAGGAAACTGACTAAAGGGAGCTTGTGAATTTCTTTCTTGGCTTGACATTAATAGGCATGATATGAATTGAGTGAGTTTAAAATATTCAACATATTTCTCTACGTAATGACTCGTTCTCTGTTCTTAAGATACAATTAATTTCTAGAGTAGTTTCTCATGTAATAGTTGTATCCATTAGCCTTTTCCTTATGAAAACTTTATCTTAGCTTCTTCATAAATGTGTGAAAATCCTAAGAAAATACTTTTGTTATCAAATATAGGTAATATTATTATCAATATTTCTTGAAACATTGGTTTTGTCCAAGAGCTTAAGTTCTACTATTTATATTATTAATGGGTCTGAGAACTAAACTATTTCAGGAAACCAAAATGAGCCACTGACAAAACCACACACACATAAAAACAATCATTAGATACAATATAACACATATATAGTATGTAACATATAGCATAAATGTGCAATATTATAGCACACATAAATGAACAAATATATAATATAATATACAGATATAATAAACAATATTAACAAAACCAGGGTATTGTCCCCCTTTATCTACTTCGCTGGTTAAATGTGAGAGAGCAAGTGTTACTTAATTAGACTGATCACAGTATCAGTTCAACAAATGTCAGAGTTGTTAAATATTTCTTGTGTTTTGGAAACATCTTATAGGAATTGGGCGCAAAAAAAACATACTGACCCCCTTTCTTCCCTTAGGATGCAAGGACAAGGGCCTCAAGAGGACCTTATAGCAAGGGCAAGAGCAGAACAAGTGAAGCATTAATAATGGCACCCTTTCATTTGAACATATTGGAGAACCCAACCCTCACCTGTGATTGGTCAATACATATAAGTATAGTGCTTTGCAGTTCATACAGATGAAGGTGAATGCTTCACCTTCATCTTCATTGTGGCCATGGTTAGATTGCTCGTCACTTGTTCATGGACTAGCTTATTGACTCTTGCCACCATCGGGAGCTTTATACAACATTTCTACTTGCAAACAGTGCATAAGACACTAAATATGCAGTAATGTGTAAAGCTTTTGTTTCTGGAGGTCTTTGCCTCTACATAGGTTAGTTTTTGTTTATTCTCTGCTTTCAGTTCATGACTGATTAGAGTAGATTAGATGTAAGTACCTAGGTAGTGATAACATCCCTTTGTAGCTACAGAAGTAAATGCTATCATTACAAAGCATAAGGTGAAGATCATCCCTACATTCGTCTCTCTTTCTCTCTGTCCCACTCTTTCTCTCCCTCTTTATCTACCCATGTCTCTACCAGAAAGGAAAAATACATTTAGGGTTGCTGGGAATGGTAAATGTGTGTGTGGTACAAGTATCAAGCCTCATGGATGACACTGGTGACAAAAAAAAAAAAAAAGCAAACAAACAAGCAAACAACAAACTTGTTTGAGTATCGTGTCTTGTAAGTTTGTTGTCAGTGTGTTGTTAGAGTAGTGCACACAAGAATGCATTTGGTGATAAGTATAAAACATTTTCTTAAGAATAAATAAACTAAGTAGTTGAAAGAAAATGTGAGGGCAAGAAATTCTTTTGATCCTATTTGAATGGATCTATTTTGGCACTGAGAAAAAAGGATTCTTAAATAGCACCTGAAAATTGCAGGAATGATAAAATGTAGGTTTTACACATTTTCTAGAAAGCTTTTAAATCTGGATATATTTGATTCATTGCTATTGCCTTGACCAAACTTACATTAAGAGAGTTGTTTTCTTCCAACTATATTCACTTCCTTAGAGCTTGTTAATTTTTAAAGCTTTGAAGAGCTCAGTTTATAATGTAAGAATTTTGATAAGGTAACCTGAGAAGGAAGTTAAATTATATTTATTGAAGATTCAAATTCACTGAACATTCTACTATACAAAAAAATAGCAAAAAATGATACAAATAGATAAAAAAAAAAAAACAGCAACAACAAAAACAGATTTGCAGCTTCTTTGAATATATATCGCTTCCAGTTTAGCAAGCATAATCCTTTAGGGCAGTGACCCAGTTCCATCAAAGGCTACCCGAGTGTTACTATTAAGTGAGTGAGAATGCTCAAATGTTATTTGGATTTTCATTTTCAGGTCATAGAAAATTACCAATCCTCTGGAAACAGTAAGTCTTATCTTTATGACTTGCTTAATATGCACTTGGCTTTCTTCCCATTCTATGGAAATATACTTTGCTCAGCTTCTAAAGTTGCCAGGTACAGAAAAATCAACCAAGATTTGCCATCCTTAACTTGAGCCCATAGAGAGGAGCCATAGATTTTCAGGTTATCGGAAATCAGTGTTAATCGGAATTCTTTTTTGAAGCAGCAGAAACGTAACCTGGAGCAGCCCTGCAGACATAGCTGGCTTTACGTTGAACAGCACCCCCACTGAACTAAATACTGTCTGCAGAGATGGAGTTGTGATCATGCTACTATTTCAAAGAAAGATACCTGCTCCTTGCATTCCATATCATATTTCTAAGAGTTTGCAAACCTAGAGAACTAATCATTCCTGGATGATGACACAAAACGTGATATGATTTGCCTTGTAGCAACATTCAACTGATGTTTTCTGAATCACAGATGCTCAAACAGCACTGCCTGTTCAAAAGCTTACATGTGCAAATGTGAAAATATAGTTGACCTGGAATTATTTTTTTAATATTTATTTATTTATTCCCTTTTGTTGCCCTTGTTGTTTTATTGTTGGAGTTATTATTGTTGTCTTTGTTGTTAGATAGGACAGAGAGAAATGGAGAGAGGAGAGGAAGACAGAGGGAGAGAGAAAGATAGACATCTGCAGACCTGCTTCACCACTTGTAAAGAGACTTCCCTGAAGGTGGGGAGCCAGGGCTCAAACTGGGATCCTTACGCCGGTCCTTGTGCTTTGCACCACCTGCGCTTAACCCACTGTGCTACAGTCCGACTCCCTGACCTGGAATTCTATGATCACAAGTATAAGATGTCAAAATATTTTCTGGTAACATACATGTACTCACATACATGTGCATACATGAACAATGACTTCAGGAATTTATCCTGTCCAGTCAACACTGTACTATTCTAAGTTCGGTAGACACTTAACTCATTTTGAGGTCCAAGAGTGTTCGAAGAAGGAGGAAAAATTAAAACTACCTTCACAACTTTCAACCAGGTTGTGGACATTAAAAGTATTTAAGTCATTGTTTTATATTACAAAGCTAAACACTTTTAGCATTTTATTTCTGGGAGAGTTTTCTATGCAAGCACCGTGGTTCTTGCATCATCTGTTATTTCTCCACATGCAAATTCTTTTGCTTCTTAAAAAAAACAGTGCTGGTGGAAGTGAGTCCTGATTCAATTTAAGGACGTCTTAAATGTATGCCATGACTATTAATTCTCGACATGACCAACATGTAACTGTTTGCACCCCATACTCTGAATATGGGGTACAAGTGTTTCATAATGCTTAAGGTTGTTCAAGTTCTGTTGAGGCCGTGTGTGTTAAGGTTGTAGAACTAACTACATCAAAAAGCTTTAATGGCCTGAGAAGTCACCACATTGGCATCAAGTAAAAATGTAATTGTGAACTTGCTTGTAAAGGAAGAAACCATGTGTGCAAGAAAAATGCAGCATTTTTTTTCCCATCATCACACCATGCTTACTTTTCTAACTGCTTATATCCTAAGGTCTGATATAAAGAATTTCTTTAAAGCCTTATTTTATACACAGTGGTAGCAGGCTTTTTTCTTTAAGTGAAATATTAGCCTGTGGAATGTTAGAATGTTGGAATGAAATATCCTACAAAAGGAAAAGCAATCCAGTGTTTTCTAAGAGTGGTTTTTAAAAGTTATGGAGGTAGAGAACATTCTAATGACTCCTTTTCTTGCGGTTTGTAGCCTCTAGCTTTGAGGAGACAATATATTAGAGTTATAGGATCCTCTCCACCAGTCCTACCTAAGAATATAATGGAAACTCCTTTCTCATTTATATAATTATTTACCACATCAGGGAGCCTTGCTGTGTAGCTAACTTAAACAAGGAACATCTTGCTTCCAACAAGATAAAGGCCAATCTTCAAAATATAATTACAAAGAAAACGAGGATCACAGAAATCATGTTAGGACCTGCCTTGTTTTTCCTGGCACAGACTTGACGTTTACTTCTGTAGTTCCCGTTAGTGACTTCTTCCCTGAAGTTGACTGAATGAACAAGACAGAAACCCGTGTTCTTAAAATCAGTTAATCCCCTTCTCTGGGTCACAAGTATTTAATAAGCAGATTCTTTTTCAGATGCTAATTTTTTCATAACTAAGTTCAGACACTATGTTTGACTGCCTGGAACCCAAACCACTTGGTGGAGAAAGCAAACGTTCAGTAATAGTTGGCTGAAATGAGTGTAACTGTGATTGAGCACTACAGGTGCACAGTACTATGACCGTATATACTAAAATAAATGGGTGTGGACTAAGATTAAGAGCAACTTCCCAGAAAAAGTGATGATTTGAATCATGGTGTGAGACTAGGTGGGGATTCTCATGCTATTGGGTATAACACTGAATCGTAAACATGGTGATTTACATAATAATAACTTTATGCTTTTATAAACTGATTGTTTCAGGGCCAGAGAAATAGCTCACTGTATACAGCATGTGCTCTGTCATTTCAGTGGTCTTGGCTCAAGCCCAAGGACCAAAAAATAGGTTCTGTGCCTCTCTTTCTCACTTTCTTAATGAAAAGTGGCACAGGAGCAGTGAAATCACACATTTCCAAGGCCCCAGTTCCCTAAATAAATAGGTTAAATTCTGATTTTAATACTAGAATTATTTTAGATGGGCAGAAATACTATAAAGAAAATGCATAGTCAGGGCTGGAGAAACAGTATAGTGGTTCTGCGATAGACTTGCATGCCTGAGACTTTGAAGTCCAAGGTTCAATACACAGCTCCATCATAAGCCAAAGCTGAGCAGTGTTCTGGCTCTTCTCTCTGTCTTTCTCACTCTCTTTATTTTTTTTAAAGTATCTTTCTTTCTTTATTAGATAGAGACAACCAGAAATCAAGACCATAGGTGAAACAGAGAGAGAGAGAGAGGGAGAAATAGAGACACCTGCAGCCCTGCTTCACTATGTGTGAAACTTCCCCCTTCAGGTGGGGACCAGAGGCTCGAACTCAGTCCTTGTGCATTGTAACACCTACACTTTAACTAGGTGTGCCACCACCATGCCCTTCTCTATCTTTCTCTAAGTATCTCTCTCATTAAGATGAAGCAAATAAAATTGAAAACAGTAAAATAAAATAAAAAACATCTGATCATGAAGAGAAAGAATGATCACAAAGTTAAGGTGTTGTTTCTTGAGTCATTAAGATCTAACTTCTTACAGCTAAGAAATCTATCGTGATACTAAGCCCATGCTTTATTTGAATTTGATTTGCATTCCCTTACTGCTTTTTCTTTCCCAGATTCCACCAAGCTGCACCATTGCATTTAGTTCTCAGGTTCCATACACTGCTCTGGGTTCTGGAAGGTAATCCAGAATCAGGTTTAACCTTTGGGGGGAGGGGGCATCAGGCGGTGGCACACTTGGTTGAGCAATGCAGTGTGCAAGTCCCTGGTCCCCATTTGCAGGGGGGAAGCTTTGCAAGTGGTGAAGTAGTGTTGCAGGTGTTTCTCTGCCCCTCTCCTCTATCACCCCATTCTCTCTTGATTTCTGGTGGTTCCTATCAAACAAAATAAGCATAAAAAATAATAATAAACCTTTTATTTAGATAGCCTTAACAGTTTTGAGATGGACTACTCACAGATACTTATTTATGCATGTATATATTTGTTTTTTTATTGTCACTACCTGTGTTATCGCTGGGGCTCAGTGTCTGGCCATCCACTGCTTCTGATGGCCATTGTTTCCTTCTCTCTCTTTTTTTTAACCTTTACTTGATAGGATAGAGAAACTGAAAGGGAAAGGATGAGAGAGAGAGATGCCTGCCACACTGCTTTACCTTATGAAGCTCCTCTCCCTGTCACACCCCCACCCCACTCAGGGTATAGCAACAGAGGCTTGAGCCTGGGTACTTGCACTAGATTAGGATTTATATTTAATCAGAGGTCATGAGTTTGCAGGAAAATGATAGAGCGGTCAAACGCCATCCTCATCACATCAAGAGGACTGCTCTCAACCGTCCTGAATAATGTTCACCTCGATCGCAAAGTACAAGCATTTGCCAGGTGTCTCTGCGACACATCTATTCTCCCCTTCCTTTTCCATACTCTGTTCTCTAGAAACAAGTCACTCAGTGTGCTTAGACTTACCAGATAAGAGAGAAATCTACGTTTACGGGGAGTCGGACAGTAGCACAGCGGGTTAAGTGCACAAGGACCGGCGTAAGGATCCTGGTTTGAGCCCCTGACTCCTCACCTGCAGAGGATTCACTTCACAGGCGGT
This sequence comes from Erinaceus europaeus, assembly GCF_950295315.1. Classification (NCBI taxonomy): domain Eukaryota; kingdom Metazoa; phylum Chordata; class Mammalia; order Eulipotyphla; family Erinaceidae; genus Erinaceus; species Erinaceus europaeus. The sequence goes on from NC_080176.1 coordinate 79,579,696, forward strand.
GAAGCAGGTCTGCAAGTGTCTTTCTCTCCCCCTCTCTGTCTTCCCCTCTTCTCTCCATTTCTCTCTGTCCTGTCCAACAATAACAACAACAGTAATAACTACAGCAGTAAAAAAACAAGGACAGAAAAGGAAATAAATTTTTAAAAAACTACAATTGTTTGAGCAGAACTAAGTAGTTATGTAATCTGGAATTCATCAGATTAGTAAATTTGTTTTAATGCATGCAATGCTATTTAAGAAGGTTCATAATAATAACTAGAATAATAATTATAAAATGATTAACAGAGCCTTTATCAGGAAAACCTGGTTGGGGGGAGGGGAGGTAGTGCATTGGGCTAAGGAAGGACCTGTGCCAAAATCCTGTTCCTTACTTGCAGGGGGGTCGCTTCACAAGTGGTGAAGCAGGTCTACAGATCTCTGTCTTTCTCTCTCTCTCTCTCTCTCTGCCTTCCCCTTCCCTCTGAATTTCTCTCTGTTCTGTCCAAAAAATATATATATATCCAAAATATGGACACAGGAGCAGTGGATTCGTAGCGCAGACACTCTGGGGGCAAAAAAAAAAAAAAAAAAAGCTCAGAGGAAGTTGTGTTTAATGAGTCTGAGTCTGCTTTTTTTCTACCCATATGATTTTTGTGCTGGTGTTTTTTTATTATACAGAAATATTTTATTTAAAATAAAAAGATGTGCAATCTGCTAGCAAATTTAAAATTGTAACCTATACATATAGCAATGTTAAATATGTTCCTTTATGCATTCATACTTCGATATATAACATCTACACAAATCTATGTAAATTAAATTTATATTTTAAAAAAGAGAAATTTTGTCTAAAACCATATCAGCAAAATAAACATCATCACTCAACTTAATAATATGCAACCACATCTTAAAAACTGTATGAACCCTTTCTAACTGCATCTGTCTTTATTAGAAATGGGTGGCACTGACAAATTTGTGTTTCTTCACTCCTTGATTCGATTTATAGCTTGAGGATTTTTATCTGTCTTTTTTTTTAAGTTTTGTAACTAAATAAGCCTTGATGTCAAGTTGCGTTGCAGAGAGAAGAGACAGGAGCCGAGCGGGAACACAAATCTTTATTTATGCGGACACCCCAGAAATGGGCAAGAGCAGAGTGGTTCAGGCCACGTGGAGCTAGCAAAATGGCACCTTCCACTAAGCCTACCAGCCCTTCTCTGGGTCTCATCATGGAAGAGAGGAGAGGAGCAATAGGGGCGAACCTGCAACAGCGGGCTTTATAGGATGAAAATCGGAAGTGGTAAATTGAGACGGGATTGGCTAGGAAACAAGGCACTCTGGGGATGGGGTTTCAGCTCTCAAGGGAACGGGCGATACCCTGAGGGTATCTGCACAATTACACAACACCTTGAAATATACATTTGTGCAAGACTGGGTCATCTCTATCACCATCTGTAGTGGAGAAGCTTCACAATCAGTGAAGCAGTGCTGCAAGTGTCTCTACATCCTTCTTCCCTCTCCATTTCTCTCTGTCTCTATCTAATAATTAAAAAAGTCATTCCGAGGAAAGGAAAGAGGAGGTGTTTGGGTCCTGCTGCATAATGATAGAAAGAAACATCAGTTGGTGGCATAGCTCCAGAGTTGTAGGCACTTTGCTTGGGAAGATGAGAAATGCTACCCTTGTCTCAACAAGACAAAGTCAGAGTTTTATTTTATAGAAAGCTAGTACAACTATCTTACTAACTTAAATCACATTACATTGGTATAGGGACCGACCTTGACATAGTGACCTTACCTTGCGGTCTTATGGAGCTCATTCTTTCAACTGGAGGTTTTTAAGAGAGAATTATATTTTCAGTTAACTCCAACTGATGGTGGAATATAACAAAGATTAATGCCATCACAAGAACGATCTAACTTAGATATGAGGAAATTAGGATGTAGTTCAGGTGAAAGAATGACTCTTAAAGATGACCAGCGGTCACTGTGTCTACCTACGTGAGCGTATGCTAACTGCATGAGAGGTAATTGGAAGTGTTACATTTAAAAATATATACAGAAGACACTGCTTTGCTCTTTTAATTGAGTTTTGCTAAACTGTTTAGTTTTCTATTTTACCTCCCTATTATATGACTTCTTTGGAGAGATGAGGAGTTATAAAATCATACACATACGTATACATATACACATACACATATACATATACACACATATACATATATACATATATATATTCTTTTTAAAAATTTATCTTTTCTTTAAAATTCATTTAATTCTCTATTTATTTATTAGACAGAGACATCCAGAATTGAGAGGGAAGGGGGAGATAGAGAGGGAGAGAGAGACAGAGAGGCACCTGCAGCCCTGCTTCACCACTTGTGAAGCTCCCCCCTCTAGGTGGGGACTGGGAGCTCAAACCCAGGTCCTTGTGCACTATAATGTGTATGCTCAACAAGGAGCACCACCACCCGGATATATTTATACATATTCTTTGTAAGACTACATCTTGTTTTAAATGTGTATTTTTTTTGAATAGTTACTTATTTATTCCCTTTTGTTGCCCTTGTTGTTTTATTGTTGTTGTTATTGATGTCGTTGTTGTTGGATAAGACAGAGAGAAATGGAGAGAGGAGGGGAAGACAGAGAGGGGGCTAGAGAAAGAGAAACACCTGCAGAGCAGCTTCACTGCTTGTGAAGTGACTCCCCTGCAGGTGGGGAGCCGGGGCTCGAACTGGAATACTTACTCCGGTCCTTGCGCTTTGTACCACGTGCATTTAACCCACTGTGCTACCACCCAACTCCCAGGACTCTAACTCTTATGTTTGAAATGCACTGTTGAAAAATGCCATGTTCCTTCTCTTTCTTAATAGGGCTGGGCATTTCAAATATGCAATTCCAAGCAAAGGATAGAGGAAGAAACGAAGTATTTTCCAACTGGATTATCACTACTGGGATTGCAGCAGTTGAACACCACCAAGCCAACCAAAAACATTTTTTAAAAAGTTCAGGTACTGTGAAGGGAGTCATTCTTTAAGGAAAAGATGAGCAATGTCAGAAAAATAATTCTGGAAAATGATATAACTATTCTGGCTGAAAGTACAAACCATGAATAAATCATTTACTGCAAGAGAAGCATGACAGTAGGTTGATATCTAGGACACTGGATGCTGAATTCTTACAGAAAAGAAGGTAGTAACACATATTATTCTTTGTGCTTCCCTCCGTAGTAAAAGGCACAGATATTGTGACCTTGTTGACTTCCATTGGATTCTAATAAGGACATCACACTTTCCTGAAAACTAGATTAGTATATTCCATTGTGTTTTATAAGCTTGCATATCTTGATTATAGCCAGTGTCTCCCTTTCATCTCAAAATAATTGTATACGGACCTCAGGACATTCCAAATACTCATCGTTCTGTTGGATGACTTATTCAGATTAACTGGTTTATTGTTCAAATGATTCACTTCTAATATGGTCATCCTCAGCTTTCTAAATGCTCACAGAACAATTTGTAAACGCTAAACTTGATCTTCTCTCCTACCAGTAACATGCACTCAAGGTTAGTAAGTTTGGGTAAAGAATGCAAAACATTCTTAGATTTGTGTGTTGTGTCAGTGTAAGCTTTGGCATTTTCCGGTTAGTTAAGGAGTGTTGGTATTCTTCATATTGGTTTGGTCCCCTTCCCTCCACCTCTAGGAGATTGTGGTTTGACCCTTGCTAATTTCCTTCTCCCCACCCCAGGAACACCTACAGAGTTCCAGAGTTCTTGGTGTGGCCATGTGAGGAGAAGGACGCAGGAGAGATCTGTGTGGTGATTAGTTTGGGTTAGTTTATGAATGTTGCTCGTGAATAAAGATATACAGCTTCCCGGCCCAGCCGTGTGTCCTCGAGTCTCTGTTCACCGTCGCAAAACTAGCCTGGCCTGCTGGTGCGCCCGAACTTAAACGACAAAGGAGGAAGAGACTGACAACTGAAAAGAAAATGCTGGACTATTTTACTTTCTGTACCCTATTGTTGGTAACTGATATGACTCCATAACTTTCTGCGGGGTTCTCGTCGGGGGCCCATCTCCGGCCAAGCTCTCTCTGCGCTAACATTGTGTTGGCCACCATAGACGGACACAGATAAAAACTTGTCTGGAGACAGCAGCTGGGGTGGGCACAACTTGGGTACCTCTGTGACCTACTGCAATAGAGGAGACCAAAGACCACCCCAGGGGGCTATGTCAGAGGATAACTCATTTATTGAAAGGCAGAAGAGAGCATTTAAAGGGTGGAAGGGGGATGCAAAAGGGGTGGTAGGAGGAAGCAGTTTTTTTTTTTTTTTTACCTTATTTGGTTGAAGCATTAGGAGGTTGAGAAAGGGTGGGTTTTTTTCCCAGTAATCCCTCAGCTGGTCTGAAATGAGGAAGGTGGATTATGAGTAGGTACAAAGGGAGAAAGAGAGAAGGGGGGGGTTCTTTGTGTGGGCCATGCATGGCTAAAACAGCGGGAGGCAGGGAAGCGATGAGGGGGCTTCTGGTTACTGTTTGAGCAGAACAATGGTCTGAGAATAAGGTAGTTGACTAGTATGTTAACATAAGGAGAATGTGGGGCCCTTGTGAGGCAGGGGAAGTCAATAAAGAGGATGAAACCCTGGAGAGCCAAGTGGCCTCCCCCAGGGCTCCTACGCTATTTAATATTTACATCAATGACCTCCCAGAAACTTCTTCAAGGAAGTTCATCTACGCCGATGACATCTGCTGTGCAACTCAGGCATCCAAGTTTGACATCCTCGAGGAAACACTCACGAAAGACATGTCTCTGATATCTGATTACTGTAAAAAATGGCGACTAATTCCTAGCACTGCAAAAACGGTATCATCTGTTTACCATCTACACCATGCCTCGGCCTCCCGTGAGCTTAATGTGCAGCTTGGTGATACGAGAATCCGGCATGAAGCCCAGCCAGTCTATCTTGGCGTTACTCTCGATCGCACTCTGTCATTTCACAAACATCTCATAAAAACTGCAGCAAAGGTGGGCGCGAGGAATCACATCATTGCAAGACTGGCCAGCTCCTCATGGGGCGCGAGCGCTTCCACACTACGATCATCATCTCTGGCATTATGCTATTCCACTGCAGAATACTGTGCCCCAGTATGGTTCCGTAGCCCCCATGTCCACTTGGTCGATTCCAAATTATATTCCTCCATGAGGATAATTTCTGGAACCCTCCGTTCCACCCCGGTTCCATGGCTGCCAGTTCTTAGCAACATCGCCCCGCCAGATATTCGTCGGGATGCAGCATCATCTAAGTTCATTTCCCACGTCTACGCTCGACCGGACCTGCCAATATACGCGGATATCTTTGCCCACCCTGTCCAACGCTTGATGTCTCATCACCCAATCTGGTCCCCTATGCCTACACTGAACTTCTCTGTTCCAGTCTCTTGGAAACAGAGCTGGCAGTCAGCTGAGGTAAAGAACAAACACCTCATCACAGACCCCTGCAAGCGTCAACCCGGCTTTGACCTAGCACGTTATGATTGGGCCCTCCTCAATCGCTATCGAACAGGCCATGGCCGGTGCGCCGCTATGTTCCATCGCTGGGGAGCCAGAGACGACCCGAACTGTCCCTGCGGCTACAGACAGACTATGACCCACATAGTCAACGACTGCCACCTCTCCAGATTCAAAGGAGGTCTCGAAACTTTACATCAGGCTCAGCCTGACGCTGTTGACTGGCTACGGAAGAAGGGCAAACGCTAGAAGAAGAAGTAGCTTCTTTGTGCCTGGATTCCTCTCCCTCTGACCTCTGGTGCATAATCCCCTGAGGCTACAGGACTAATATATATACCTCAGCTGTAGTTTGACACAGTTTACTCAGTTCATTAATTGTCAATTCTTGCTTTGTGGATCAACTTTTTGTCCACTGTCACTCCATGGCCACAAATCCCACTTGAAGGCCACAACTCCTGAAAGTCTTGACCTGTTTGTACCTGGATTAAGTCTATTTTATACTTACCTATCCTTCTGTATATACAAATGCATGAAAATGTAAACCCAATTTTTAAAATTTGTATACCTTCTATAAAGGGTATTCTTGATTCACTCTTCTACTCATATATTTGATGTTTCCTATATATCATTGACTCCACTTGTAAATACTTACATAGACACCATTTGTCAGTAGTCCATGTGTAAATATTGAATACAGAGGAAAAAAGAACTGGCATTGCTCTGCTGACTGCCAAACTCATTGTGATACAGTTGCAAAGATGAAGGGTTTTTTAGATAAATAGAAGAAAGTTGGATATATGCCAGGGCTTGGTTTGAAGCTATAACTCCTTTCATTATTTTAATGTGTGCATAGAAAACAAGAAATTAAGCCACTGTAACTTATTTTTAGAACTTCATACCTTAGCCCTCTTAATACAAGGCAAAAAGAAACAACTAACACTTCTGCACTGCTGATGGGAATGCAAAATGGTCCAACTATTGTGGAAAGCAATCTAGAAACTTAACTGGACACTAGGAACAGACCTCCCCTATGACCCCTCAATTCTTCTCCTGGGGATTTTCCCAAAGAAAAAAAAGACAATTATCAGAAGAGATCTATATATACCTATGTTCATAGCAGTACAAGCTGTAATCACCAGAATCTGGAAGCAACCCAGATATCCAACATCATCTAAATGGGGAAAAAAAAACTGTATTGTATATATAAACAATGGGATACTACTCAGTTGTTAGAAACCATGAAGATGCCTTATTTCCATCCTTTCCATAGGTTTTTGCCAAGATTGGCAAATAAAATTAATAAAAGACACGTGTGTTAACAAGTAAAACCAAAACAACAAAACCTATTTCTGTTTGCAGAAATTAATTTACATAAGCATTATAAAATTAGACAGAAATATTTGGATATGTAAACAAGTCAATAAGATTACCAAGTATACTATTTATTTGAAAAATAATTATGTTAACATAAAAAGATTAAATATGACAGCAATAACAACAACAATAAAACAACAAGGGCAACAAAAGGGAAAATAAATAAATAAATATAAAAATTTTAAAAATAGGGAGTTGGGCAGTAGCCCAGCGGGTTAAGCACACGTGGCGCCAAGTGCAAGGACCGGTTTAAGGATCCCCGGCTCTCCACCTGCAGGGGAGTCATTTCACAAGCGGTGACGCAGGTCTGCAGGTGTCTATCTTTCTCTCCTTCTCTCTGTCTTCCCCTCCTCTCTCCATTTCTCTGTGTCCTATCCAACAATGATGACATCAATAACACCAATAATAACTACAACAATAAAACAACAAGGGCAACGAAAGGGAATAAATAAATACATAAATCTTAAAAAAATTAAAAATCTTTCTATTTTTTTATTTTTTATTATTTTTATTTTTGTTGTTGCCATTATTGTTGTTATTGCTGTTGTTGTTGTTGGATAGAACAGAGAGAAGTTGAGAGAGGAGGGGAAGACATTGAGGGGGAGAGAAAGATAGACACCTACAGACCTGCTTGTGAAGTGACCCCTGCAGGTGGGGGGGGCTAGAACCTAGATCCTTATGCAAGACCCCCTAATAAAATCCTTTTTAATATAGTATAAAACAATGGAATATGTAGGGATACATTTTAAAACATAAATTTAATACTTCTGCACTGAAAACTGCATATAACATGTAACTGAAGAAACTAAGGAAAAGGAAACATATATAAAGCATATCTTGTATTTCAGAATACAAAGTTTTGTTGAGATTGATTTATACCTTCCGTGTATCTACAGATTTGATGCCATTTCCATCCAAAGTAAAATTGCATAGTTTCTGCTGAAATTGGCAAAGTAATCTTGAAATTTATGTGGAAATGCAGTTAAACCAAAATAGTTACAACACTTTGAAGTCAAAACTAAATTTAGAATATTAAAATACACAACTTTCAGACTTTGTAAAATGTCACAGTAATCCAGACAGTACGGTAACTAAATACATTTAGGTATGTAAAGGAGAAGTGGAAGTCAGAATCTGAAGAAAAAAACAAACTAACTTTAGTTCATTGATTTTCTTGACAAAGATATTAAATCATTCAATGGAAGATATTTTTTCCATAAACTGAAGAAGCAGTTATACTTTTTTTTAATATTTATTTATTCCCTTTTGTTGCCCTTATTGAGCAGTTATACTTTTTATCATATAAACAAGTGCCTCAAATGGGCCATACGCAAAGATTAAGAGATAAAATAGAATGGGGAGTCGGGCGGTAGCGCAGTGGGTTAAACGCACTTGTACTGTTATGAACATAGGTATATATAGATCTCTTCTGATAAATGTCTTTGTTTCCTTTGGGTAAATCCCCAGGAGAAGAACTGAGGGGTCACAGGGGAGGTCTGTTCCTAGTGTCCACTTAAGTCTCTAGATTGCCTTCCACAATGGTTGGACCATTTTGCACTCTCATCAGCAGTGCTGAAGTGTCAGTTTTTCTCCACATCCTCTCCAAAATTTGTCACTTCTGTTCTTTTTGATGAATAACATTCTCACAGGTGTAAAATGGTATCTCACTGTTGTCTTTATTTGCAATTCTCTGATGATCAAAGTCTTTGAGCATCCCATATGTCTGTTGGCCCTCTGAGGGAAAGTTCTCTTTAAGCCATGGTCCTATTTCTAATGGGGTTACATGTTTTTGTGCTTAATTTACTAAGCTCTTTATGTGTTTTGGTTATTAGTCCTTTGTTTGATATGTGCTGTATACATGTCATAGGGGTGTCTTTCTGTTTGGGCCGATTGGTGCCCTTGCTGTGCAGAATTCCCTCAGTGTGATGTAGTCCCATTAGGTTTATTTTCACTTTTGCTTTCTAAATTTAAGATCACTGGCACTTAAGTCTATGTTTCATTCTATTTTATTTTATTTTTAATTTTTTATATATATTTATTTTCCCTTTTTTTGCCCTTGTTGGTTTTTTATTGTTGTTGTAATTATTATTGTTGTTATTTATGTCGTTGTTAGATAGGACAGAGAGAAATGGAGAGAGGAGGGGAAGACAGAGAGGGGGAGAGAAAGACAGACACCTGCAGACCTGCTTCACCACCTGTAAAGCTACTCTCCTGCAGGTGGGGAGTCAGGGCTCGAACTTGGATCCTTGAGCCAGTCCTTGTACTTTGAAAATGAAAATATTAGTAACCAAAGAAAAACATAAATTGAATTTATTGCAAATTAGCATTTTCTCCAAAGGAGGACTTTAAGAAAGCCAATGGAAAATCAGTAGGACTTGTTTATGAAAGAGCTTTTTGAGGACTTGATATACTAAGGGAGTTTCTCCCCAGAAAGATATACATTAGAGGCAGCTGAGCACACTTGTGACACTGTACAAGGACCCAGGCTCAGGCCCCTCATCCTCACTTGTTGGGGGAAAGCTTCATGAGTGGTGACACAATGCTAAAGTTGTCCCTTTCTCTTTCTCCCTTTGAGCTCAGTTTTTCATGATTCCTATCAAATAAAAAGAAAGGGAAAAAAAAAAGCCACTGGGCACAGTGGATTGTTCATGGAATAAATAAAAACCCAATGGTGATTTAAAAAAAAAATCTATTTAAAAAGAATCAAAATAAAGATAAACTAAAGCTGATAAGGATTACTTATGATTGACTGATTGAACCTGCACTCTTGGGGCTTCAGGCATAGATGTTCTTTGTTCTAACAGGATGAACAACCTCCAGGAATTGGAGAGGACTTTTATTTATGGTGAATTTTTACTTACTCATTTGTTTACTACTGGATAGAGAGTAGGTGAGAGGGAAGAGGGAGATAGAGAAAAAGAGACAGAGAGACACCTGCTACCCTGATTCACCACTCGTGATTCTTTCCCCCTGCAGATGGGGACCATTGTTTTGAACCTGGAGCCTTATGCACTCACTATAATGTGTGCTTAACAAGGTGCTCCACCATTTGGCTTTTATTTATGGTCAATTCTACCATCAACACAATACTTCTAGGAAACTCTGGACAATTAATTGCATCAATTATGCCTCTTTGAAGCAGGGGAAAAGTGGATTCCTATCCCTCTCCTCATTCTGGGTTGGAAGGAGATTTAGTTCTCGGTCCTGTCGAGGCCAACAGCCTCTGCTTGCCCACTGATGTTCTTCAAGGGAAGTTTAGGGGTGGGAATGGGTTAAGCAGCACCTGAAGCAAATATTGAATTTTTACATTTCCAGGAAAGCTGAGAATTCCACATTATAAACAGCCACAACGTGGACAAACTATATAAAACTATGAACTGTGTATGTTGCATTGCAGGGCCATCAAAGAGAACAGTGATTCCTGAGTAAAGGCAAAGGAGTGAGGCCATCACAGAACTGGCAGAACCTACTGTATAGATACACTTTCTAGACAGAAGCACAGAGAAAGGGCTTCAGGGGATTCTAAAAAAAGAAACCAAGTGACATTCAATAGCATTAAGCTGATTGCACACAGAGAGACTACTTCCTGCTTGGAGTCTATTGCATCCTGCATAAAATGCAGAAGACCGGGGCAGTAGTGCAGTGGGTTAAGTGCACATGGCACAAAAGTGCAAGGAGTGACATAAGAATCCAGGTCCGAGCCCCGGGATCCCCACCTGCAGGGGAGTCGCTTCACAGGCAGTGAAGCTGGTCTGCAGGTGTCTTTCTCTCCCCCTCTCTGTCTTCCTGTCCTCTCTCACTTTCTCTCTGTCCTATCTAGCAATGTCAACAACAATAATAACAACAACAATAAACAGCAAGGGAAACAAAAGGGAAAAAATAAAGCCTGCAGGTGCAGTGGATTCACAATGTGGGCACATGAGCCCCAGTGATAACCCTGGAGGCAAAAAACAAACAAACAAGCAAAATAAACGTATAAGACATTCTTTCATACTTCATTCTGGGCTTTGTAGATCCTGTCTTGTTGAGATAATAAACTGAACCCATGTGCCAACAACTACAAACTATTAACCTTCTAGTAAGAGAGAGAGAGTTATTTTAGGATGAGAGAGTTGGCTCCATGGTAGAAAGAATCTTAGCATTCTGGAGGTTCTAGTTCAGTTCCTGGCACTGCTGCAATTTCAGAACCATTGTTCAGTCTTTCTCAATCTCTCTGTCTCTCCTATAATAAGACTTATAAGAACACTTCCTTTATTCTACAGTTCTTTAAATTTCTTGGATATTTACATCTCCTCCTTAGCAATAGAAATAGTTAACATCTCCCCACATCAAAATGGCATCCATCTTTCCTAGTTAAACTAGCCTTTACATCCCAGTTTGCTGAATGGGAATGCTGGTTTGACCTTAGCTTCTTTTCCAGAAAAATATCATTTCAGTCACAAAGTGTTTTCCCTCCTCCCTTCTTCATCTGAGACTTTTGAGTAAAGGGTTAATAAATATTTTCTCCCAAAGCTGTGAGACAGAAGCTAGAATGGTGCAGAAACCAAAGGCTTTGTCCTTTTAATTTAAATAGAGTTTTATTTATTGACTTTTAGAAGCTAGTTTTGTCAAACAGGCAGTACCAACACAAAAGAATCGTTGGAGTTTAGAGATATTTGATGTACACAGAACAGAATACAGAGTAGGATTAGCTGTAATAAACTGACAGCAGCACAAGAGCATGTGTGGTGATGTGTCAACATGAACAATACCTGGGGCAAAATGCGTGTTTGATTTATGTGCTGGGAGTTTGAGAAGACACCCCTATAGTAGAAAGGATTGGCAGGACCTAGTTCTGTGCAATCACACACACACACACACACACACACACACAGAACCTGAGAAGATTTAAATTCCATCGTGTGTGTGTGTGTGTGTGTGTGTGTGTGTGTGTGTGTGTATGTATGCCTTTGTGTCCCTCAAGGTAGCATTGACTCAGTGAAAGAGAAATTGGTTTAGCAAATATACTTGAACAGAAACAGATAAATACCCCAGGTTCTTGACCCTGAAAAGGTGTGTAGGCTCCTAGATGAGCTATCTCTTGAAATCCATCAATATCATAGATTTAATTGAGTTGAGAACGTCTACCAAGTTAAACATACATGTATTTCATGGCATAGTTTCTAATAACAACATTTTTATTTAGAGAACTATACTTTTGGGTCACCAAATTGAAACAAAAAGTCTAATAGTAATGAGCATTTTTATGACTTTACTGATGGTTTACATGGATATAATTTTTTATCTCCTGTGATATGTGTCTGCAAAACATTCTGTCCCCCAAGTTAGGTCCTTTTTCCACCAACAAGCACCAGAACCCCAGTCTCCTCTCTCTTTCTTCCATTCTTTCCATCACCTGAGTCCCTTGCTTTGGAGTAATAAACAACACCTGATACAACTTTTGCTCTGTGTTTTCCCTTTCTGTCTCTCTTTTTTTTTCTTTTATTAACACCATTCCCATCACCAAAGGTCTGTGACCCTCCCCCCCCCACAGTGAAGCTGAACATCTCTCTCCCTCCCCCCAGAGATTTTTACTTTGGTGCCATACTCCAAACTCAGTCAGATTCTGCTTTGACCTTCTACTTCTGTTCTTCTTTCTCAACTTCTATTTATAGGTGGGGTTATTTCATACTCTTCTTTGTCGCTGTTTCTTAAATTGTACCTGTGATTGAGATAATCTGATATCTGCACTTCTCTCTTTGGCTTATCTCACTTAACATAATGCCTTCAAGTTCCATCCCAGATAAGGCAAAGGAGAGGGTTTCATCATTTTATCATCTGCATGATATCCCATGATGTGTATTTGCCACAGCATTCTTAAGCACTCATTTGTTGTTGGGCATCTGGATTTGTTTCAGGTTTGTGCTATTACAAACTGGGACTTAGGAGACAGCATAATGTCTTCATTCTCTGGCACCAAAGTTTCCAGGTTCAAATCTTAGTACTGCTAGAAGCCAGAGTTGAGCAGAACTCTGGTAAAAATAAAATAACAATAACAAATAGTGCTTCTATGAACATAGGTATGCATAGGTCTCTTCAGACAAGTGTCTTTGTTTCTTTTGGATATATCAGCAGGAGATTAATTGCTAGGCCACAGAATATGCTCATTTTTAGTGTTCTAGTGAATCTCCAGACTGTTCTCCACTGGGGCTGGACCAATTTACATTCCCACAAGCAGTGTAGGAGGGCTCCTTTATCCTGCAACCTCTCCAATAGTGGTTCTGTCCTCTCTATATCTGGCATCCTCACATGTGTAAAGTGGTATCTCATTGCTAACTTTATATACATTCTTTTGATCTTCAGTAACTTTGGACACTATTTGAATAGTTTGGACATAATTTTGGTAAAAATTCTTCCCATGGACTCAGATTTAAAAAAAAGGATCCTAAAGCAATGATAGAAAAGTAGACTTGTTTATTTATTTAGTTATTTACTTACCTTAATAGAGTACAGCTCAACTCTGGATTATGGTGGTTTCAAGGATGGAATCTGAGACCTTTGGTACCTGGTGCTTTAGGCATACAAATCTATAGGCTACTATAAGCACTATCTCTCTGACCTTACATCAATAAACTTTAAGGCTAGTGATTTAACAGTAGCCAGTTGTCATGATAATATCAATAAAAATATAAGATATTACTGTGATTATTGAAATAACTATATATTGTCTTTTTTAACATTTATTTATTTATTTATTCTCTTTTGTTGCCCTTGTTGTTTTATTGTTGTGGTTATTATTGTCGTCATTGGATAAGATAGAGAGAAATGGACAGAGGAGGGGAAGAGAGAGAGGCAGAGAGAAAGACTGACACAGACCTGCTTCACAGACCTGCGAAGTGACACTCATGCAGGTGGGGAGCTAGGGGCTCAAACCGGGATCCTAACGCAAGTCCTTGTGCTTTGCGCCACATACGGTTAACCAGCTGTGCTACTGCCCTACTCTCTCTATTGTCTTCTTAAACCCTAATACAACACGAATCTCCCACTTCCTCTATAGAGCCTATATTTCTCCCAATCTTGGAACCTCTGTGGTGAGGTTCCTGCATGCTTCTCTCAAGTCATAGCAAATGATATTGAATCTGCCGATTCCAACCTAATCAACGCAACTAGTACCAGGTTCTCAGCAGGCTTCACCTCAGACTGTGTACAAAGACATCAGGCATGGAATGCCAACCCTTCACCCTCATCGACTTGGGTAAGACCTTTCGGTTCATGATATGCTCTAATTCCATTCCAGGAGGTTCACTCCTAACAAAGTCCCAAAACCTAGATATAGGCCAGGTCCCCTGAAATAGAGCATATGTTCACATGTATCCATAAACTAGGGCAAAATATATACCTGAAAGCAAACATACACAATAGTCTGTGGTGAGTCAGTATCAAGTTCATAATGAAATAGTGTCCACTTAGACTTAGATACCCTCCTAACCTACCTCCTATTACAGTTCTCTCACTCACTCCAAATATGACCTTATCAAAGCAAGGACTGCAAAAGCTAAATAAGGATAAGAGACTGGCATACTTTAAATATGACTCTTCAGTCACTATCAGGCCATTCAACCAGCTGGGGCCCTATTCGGGGAATCCTGAGATTCCCAAACAGACTTCATGGGCCTAGAACTCGAATAAATCACTCTCTCCATTGCTTCTGGTCATTTCTATCAGGAAAAACAAAATAGACCCCTTTGTGGGCCCCCAGAGGACCTTGCCCTCAACTTGGATCAACAATGGTAGAGAATGTTCCATCCTCTGAAGGGAGGATGGACAATATACTTTATGCTACACCTGAGGAAGATGGGTCCTAATACTGGGGCAGCTTGGAACATTCCTACTCATGACCACAGGATGTGAGCTCAGATCTAGAGGAATGCAGAGGTCACACAGGCTCCTAAGCTAATTATGGGTCCCAGATCACATTAAATCAATAGGGTTTACAGTCAACAATATTTATACACCTTTCCCATATTTGGGAGCTACTCTTTTCTCTGATCCAGCTTTCTGGTATTTTTTTCAGCCATGATATCATCTCCCCAGACAATAATTAGGATTCACCTGCATATCAGATTTCAGGCTCAGGTAAAACAATCAAACAAAAAACTAGTATAGCTACAGGCCCTTTGAAATATAACTAAAATATGCCTACTACTATCTACAAAATGGAGGACCCCCCTCCCAACTCTTCATCTGCACTATTCCAGCCTTTAGGCCCATGACTGGTCAACAATTTGTTTGGCTTTGTATGTGAACTCTCTTTTCAGCTACTAGGTTCCAGATGCTAGCAGGATGTCGACCAGACTTCCCTGGACAGACAACTCCACCAATATGTCCTTGAACTCTGCTTCCCCAGAGCCCTTCCCCACTAGGGAAAGAGAGACACAGGCTGGGAGTATGGGTCGACCAATCAATGCCCGTGTTCAGCAGGGAAGCAATCACAGAAGCCAGACCTTCCACCTTCTGCATCCCACAATGATCTTGGGTCCATACTCCCAGAGGGATAAAGAATAGGAAAACTATCAAGGGAGGGGATGGGATATGGAGATCTGGTGGTGGGAACTGTGTGAAGCTGTACCCCTTTTATTCTATGGTTTGGTCAATGTTTCCTTTTCACAAATAAATTTTTTTTTTAAAATAAATAAAATATCATTAAAATCCCCCCGTGTGACTTTCCTTTGTATTTTAATTTTATAGCTGAGTGGTCATTTTGTTTATAAGATTATAATATTTCAAATTGAATCTTAACTTTTCAAATGAGGTCACATTCTACACAAAGAAGACTGACATTGGATGTTTATAAGAACAATCAAAACATATCTATATAGAGAAATATTGGTTCCACATTTGTATTTCACTGTGTAGCTAACATAGATCTTCAAAATTAGAGCGGTGTGAAGTATGCCACTATTTGAGAGCTTGTTTGGAGGTTCTAGCAGGGGAGCACAGCTACTCATATACCCTCGACGGAAGACCAGTCTGTCTCTATTCGGGGAAGGCCTTCTTCTTCGACCAGCTTCAGGAAGGACGCACATGGAGTGGTGAGGGAGGAAGGGGACACCCGCCTAGCCAGCCAGATCAGCCGAATCAACCCTGGCGATCAATGGGGTGCCCGATGTCGCAGCCAGATCTCCCTCACACCCGAAGTACGCCACTATTTGAGGATGTGCTATCATGTCACACTGGAACTATTTGGACAGCTAGTCAGAGTGGTTTTGTTAGGGAAAAGGGAGAGGGCACACATAATATCTGTGCTATGATTACATGCAATGACAAATGAAAAGACATGTAAATTGACATTTCCCTGTGATCAAAATCACCTGAGAACTGGTAATTCATTGCCGATACCATGAATGATGACAAAAGCCACTGAGAAAACCATGGACTTCTGTATGTAGCTCAGAAATACATGCTCAAAATTAATCGTGCTGGACAAGTCAATTACAGAGAAGTGTCACTTGGAGGGTCATTATTTGTTCAATTACAGAAGATAAAGGGATGTGATTATAGGACCTAAAACTGGAATGTACCCATTTCTATGTTACCTCTTCTTCTCTCCGCCACCCCCATTAAAAATGACTTAAATAGTTTTAAAAAGGATAAGAGAAAGCTTTCTTCCTTGTGGCTTACTATGTGTTAATATGTATAATGGGGAGATAAACAATACACAATATAGTAGTGTGACAACTACTATACTGTCAATTATTATTTCCTTCAATAAGGTGAATGACAAAAAAATAATTGACATCTCCAAAAAGAGAGAAGTTATTTTATTTTTTTTTTATTCAACATCCTCTATAAAAATGAAGCTTACCTTTTGAAAAACCACTTCACTGTTTTGTACTTTCTCGGGCTGATCTATGTTTTTTGTTATTGAACTTGAGGAGAGTCAAGATAGATTAATTAAATTAGCTGAGACCTTTTGAGTGCTCACATTGGGGACAATTGAAGTTTTTGTTTGTTTGTTTGTTTGTTTAGCTGATTGAGAAAAGAAATTCAAGGGCATTGTGTGAAATACTGTTTTAATTAAAACCAAAAAGGAATGCAGCCTTGGTTTCTAAGTAGAGTGTCTGAATTATAAAAATTAATAAATGCTAGAGTAACTTTTCTTGAAAATGAGAATGTTTGTAAAAATATTTGCATTGCATAAGAAAAGTGGAAAGAATGGTAGATCTTTACATGCCATACATCAGATAAAGGGCTTAATATCCAAAATCTATAGAGAACTAAGAAAAGATAGGAAAAAAATATATATAGTCCCACATAGATATATCCAAACACTGAACATAACCCAGATGTTTTTCAGCAATACAGTGACTACACAGAGGGCAAGTCAGTTCTTGAACATGGGATGTCTTTCCATTACTGTGTATCTTTTTCTATTTTCTTGAGAAGTGTCTCAAGGTTTACAGTATAAAGGTCTTCCACATTTGTTAGGTTTATCCCTAGATACTCTTTGAGGAGTTATTCACCTGTGTCCATTCTTCTTGGTCTTGAAGGGATATTAGTCCCTATTGAAGGCTTCTCCCACCTCTATTGAGAAATTTAAAGAGGAAACTGCCCCATAAGCTGTATATTCAATTGAATTTCTGAAGAAATATGTGCATGTAATTTTAAGTAATTTTGTGCAGTCATTCCTAATGTAGATTTCATTCATCATTATTCTCCATCAAAATGAACCCCATTTTTTTAAATCCACTTTATGGTTCAGTTTTCTGTCTTAAAGAATTGTATGGGCTGTTGTTAAACTTCAGGAGATTCATGATAAATTCATTAAATGAACCATAGACTTTTTTAATGTTTGCTTTCTCTTCCTCCATTTATTTTTCCTACCTCCCTGCCCTCTTTTGGCATACCAAGGCCTATCTTGCACATTTATTTTATTTTTTATTTATTCTGTTTATTTATGTGTTTATTTTGCCTCTAGGGAATCCACTGCTCCTGGTAGCCTTTTTTTTTTCTTCTTCTATTTTATTAGATAGGACAGAGAGAAATTGAGAAAGGAGAGGGAGAGAGAGAGAGAGAGGACAAAGATAGGCACCTGAAGATCTGTTTCACTGCTTATGAAACATCCTGCCATTGGGGAACTGGGGGCTCAAACCCTGATCCTTGTGTTTTATACTTTGTGAGCTTAACCAGATGCACCACCACCTGGCTCCCAGACTTGCACATTTGCAAATTCATCCCTACAGAAATCTTAACAGGAAGGATTCATTTTTCAAACAGAGAGGCAGATGGAGACATACTGAGGGAGAGTCACTGAAACACTGAAACTTCCCCCACTGCCATGGCTCTCCTTGATCGTACGCCAGAGACTCATCCCAGGACTCTGATCATGGCAAGCCCAGCAATCTGGCTAGTCCCTGTAAATTTCTTTTTAACAAAGTGAAAATATTGGTAACAAAAATATAGTGATAAGCTAATGCAATGCTAATTATAACCATTACCCACATTCTTTAGGTAACTAAGGAAATTATCATCGAAAATATCTTTTCATAGTGAGTTTGGTGAAGGATTCCTGTACTATAACAATTTCAAATTCCTTATCCTACCATATAGATGAGAATACTGATCCAAATCCTTGATAAAATTAGGACTCTATAATATATATATATATATTATGAATATGTGTTTGGGTGGGGGAAATAGCTTAATGGTTATGCAAACAGACTCTCATGCCTGAGGCTCCTAAGTCCCAGGTTCAATCCCCTGCACCACCATAAGCCAGAGCTAAGCAGTGCTCTGGTGTTTCTCTCTGTGTGTGTCTCTCTTTCTCTCTGAATCTCTCTCAAAAATAAAAAAAAAATAATTAAAATTAAAAAGAAAATAGAAAAAACAAAAAAAGTATTTTATTGTTTATGATTATTTATTGCCTTTATTTTTTCAGTAATTCATTAGCATTTATTCCTTCAAGGGTTACTGCTGGAGGTCATTATTCAGGATGAATTTACTGCTCCTAGGATCTTTTTTTTTTTCCTTTCTGATAAGGTAGAGAAAAATTGAGAGAGGTGGGCAGGTAGAGAGGGGGAAAAGAGAGAGTCCTTCAGTACTGTTTCACCCTTTGTGAAGCTTCCCCCATGCAGGTGGGAACCAAATACTTGAACCCAAGTCACTGGCCTTGGTATTATGTGCTCTCTACCAAAATATCTGCTATATAGACCCTTCACTTCACTTGATTTTAAAATAACCATCCAAGTAGAACATTATATCAGGGCATTTCTGTGGAAACATCACATTGACTGTGGTATAGTAACATGCATCAAAACCAGCCTCATTGGTTGATCAAGGTCATTAACTCTTGTCATTAGTTTAAATGTCAAAAAATTATGACTGAACTAAATTTTGTGCCTTTATATAAATTTAGATTCTGTATACAGAGAGACATTTAGTATAAAAAACACATTTTTGCCTATGGAATTCTCTCTTTTCTTGTGCCTGGCTCCTGTCTCATTGGAGGAAGTTTTGTTCTCCACTGCAATTAAAGAAAATACAAGCACTTTAGTGGGTGCAACTTGGTAAAGGTTTAAGGCCAACAGTAGGTTTATTAAACTGAGGTACAGCAGTACAGTCTTATTTAGGTACAGTAAGATCGGCAAAGTGGAAAATATAAGATTAGGTTGGGCCCATAAGTTACAGCTACATGTATACCGGTCAAGAGGGAGACAGCTTGATGGGTCCTGGGGAGCAGGGCAGCCACCAAAAACATGCAGAATGAAAGGGAACCAGAAAAAAGACCCGACTTTTGGCAGGCTCAAGGCTTAAATCCAGTACCTCAGTCTGACATCAGCCATATGTTAATTACATTCCAAAACCCGTGCCGTCACAACAGTTTTCTTTCATTTTTTTTTCCTCTCTCTGAAAATGTCATCCTGGAGAGGTGAAACTCTAGCAAGATAAGTTTTTTTTCTTGCACACATATTCATAATATATATACTTGTGGGGAGACAGCATAATGGTTATGCAAACAGACTCTCATGCCTGAGGCTCTTCAGTCTCCAGTTCAATCCCCCACACCACCATAAGCCAGAACTGAGCAGTGCTCTGGTGTTTTTTTCTCTCTCTCTCTCTGCATCTCTCTCAAAAATAAAATTAATTAAAAGAAAAAAAATTAGTATATATACACTAGTATATATTCTGTTATTCATTTTCACACTTTAATTTGCATAGTAAGAACTGTGTGTAAAGCAACAATAAGCTATACTTATGAAATTAATTTTACATATCTAAATGCAACTACTAGAATGTGTAATTAATTTTATTTACACAACATATATAAATATTTAAGTATTTTTAAAAGACGGTGATTCCATAGAACCTGTAGCTATTGGAATATTCTAGGTTGTGAATTTTTTAAAAACAATAATTGTGCTTCTGTTGTGGCTTAAAAATATCTGGATTGCTTTAAAGCCATATCTTAATTTAATTCCAGAAAGATGATATCCTGGGAAGTATGTATGATGGTATAATTGTTTTATGTACAGTCATGTACACTCTTACATGATCAGAATTCAGAGCAAAGGGTTTAAAATACATTTTGGGGGGGGCTGGTGGTGGTACACACACCTGTTGAAGGCACCCATTACCATATGTAAGGACCCTGGTTCGAGCCCCTCCATGCCCATCTACAGGGGGAAAGCTGCACAGGCACAGAAGCAGTGCTGCAGGGTCTCTCTGCCTCTTTATATCCTTTTCCCTCTAAATTCCTCTCTGTCCTGTCAAATATATATGTTTCCATATGTATATGTTTCATAAAAATCTATAGCTATGAAGCACTATTTAACTATTTAGGTAGTAGGTATTTTCAAAGCTAAATATAAGGCTATGAAAAAAATCAACAGCAAAATATCATTTTATTTATAGGCTTGCTTTAATTATTTAATAATATAAAATGTCATTATATATTTTTACACTAGCTAAATGAAATGGAAAATTGAGATAATTCCTACAAGGAGAATTTACATTTGCTTCAATTAAGGAGATTCTTCGGATGAAAATAACATTTATGTTATAATTACTATACCTTTCAAATTTCTGCCCTGCTTCATACAGTTTTATTATGCTGGTTGCAAAGTTAGGTATTTTCACTTTTTAACACAGTGCACTGTACTTTACGAAGATGAATGTTCTAAAATTAAGTTGAGAAATCGTAAATATCCAAAGCTTTAGAGATCACACACACACACACACACACACACACACACACACACACACACACACACACACACACACGTACACAGCAGGGGGCCAGGTGGTGGCCCAATGATGCCAGCACATACATTATAGTACACATGGACCCAGGTTTAAGCCTCTACTCTTTACTTGTAGGGGGAAAGTTTCACTAGTGTTGAAGCAGGGTTGCAGGTGTCTTTCTGTTTCCCTCTCTATTACCCCCTCTCAACTTCTATCTCTATCCAATAAATAAAAATGAATTAAAACGGTATAAACCACAGGTGACTTATATACAAATAAGCACTTTAAAGATAATCTTTTAAAGGTAGACTCATTTTTAAGGTTATTGTTTATAGTATCAAAAGCAACTATACAGATTGAATTTGGAAGTAAACATCAGCAGTTATTTGGAAGAACATGTGGTTTAAAGATTTCCACCAGGCAATAATGTTGTACAGCTTCACAAGGACATAAATATAATTTAACACACAATG
Organism: Erinaceus europaeus; assembly: GCF_950295315.1. Lineage (NCBI taxonomy): Eukaryota > Metazoa > Chordata > Mammalia > Eulipotyphla > Erinaceidae > Erinaceus > Erinaceus europaeus. The sequence continues at coordinate 79,601,244 of NC_080176.1, forward strand.
ATTCAAACTTTAACTTGATTTGTGGCTGCTGACAGTGGCTAAGCAGAAGAAATAAAAGCAACAAGGCTTCCCCAGTGGTTGGAATAGTTGGTGTTAATTCTGGGGCACTTTTTTCTCTATTTTATTGACGTTCGGCTTTACCTTACATCAGAACAAAGATTTCTCCTCCATTATTTCTTATTTTCTCTTCATCACATTTTATGAGCCTTAATATTTACAGTACAGTTTTGCTAACCTCCCTTTCTTGACTGGTCCATCTGGGATTGAGAGCATACTTTTCCTTCAAATTTTGGGAGACTGTTTTGCGTTCATGCCCGAGTTCTTAAAGTAAGGCAAATGAGTTAGCATTTGTTTACTGGTTGTTGTTGTTGTTTTAATTATTTATTTAAAGCTTGAAACATTGAAAGCTGTTTAAAATCAAAACGATTGCAAATGACTGACTTTGAAAAGAATATGTGCATGCATATACTTGAATATTAAATGTTCAGTCAATAGTTATGCCTTACTTAATGGACTACAATTAAATTAACGGACAGCATTTAAGGTATACTCTAAGTGTTGATAGATCAATCAGGTCACCAAAGAGAAGTGCATTATTAACATTCATTAACTTTGTTACAGATAACTTAATTGTACAAATAGCCTAAAGCTATATAATTAGGATGTCATTATATTCCCATTTCTTTGTGACAAAAATGAACTTGTACTTGAAGCAACTCGTGCAAGTAGAAAGGAAAATGTGAAATGAAATAATAATAAATCAGCTATTAAATACTTATTCTCTTTAGCTAATAAGTATAAAGAGATGTTGTAACTCTCTTTGTTTTATACCAATTTTCCATTAAATGACTTTGTGGAATTGAACCCAATAATAGTCCCTCTTTTCTCATTATCATCTAAGTGTTCTCTTTTGTCTCATTACTTGGGAATCATGGGTATGTTTCCTTATTGCGTTAGTTATGCTTATCTTCCCAAATACAGCTATGTTTCTATGCATAGGCTTGAATAACTAAATTTTAAGAATGAGTATAATTGGTTTACTTTTCAATTTTCATGATAAATACTCATTTCTTGAATGGAAAGAGAAATAACCTTTTTTAAGGACTGATTAGCCCTGTTTCATTCTGTTCTCGAAGAAATAAGGGGATGCCAACATCCGATAAAGACTGACTGACCTAAGTTTCACACTTGGATTCAGGTGCAATACTTTTGATTATCTCTATCTGCACTTGAACACTCTAGGAGGGGTCATTCTTATGAACAAAGAGAGATTACTGGGAATATATGAAGTTAACAGTCTTTTAGAATATGGCAAATGATGTTCTTTTCACTCAATATTATACAAAGGTAAGATCTTAGCGTTTTATTTTGGATAAAGAGTTACTCTGATGGCTGGGGGAGGTAGAATAATGGTTGTGCAAAGAGACTCTCATGCCTGATGCTCCAAAGTCCCAGGAACAATCCCCAGCACCACTATAAGCCAGAGCTGAACAGTGCTCTGGAGATTCTCTCTCTCTCTCTCTGTGTCTCTCTCTGTGTCTCTCTCTGTCTCTCTCTCTCTCTCTCTCTCTCTCTCACACACACACACACACACACACACACACACTTTCTCCATTGCTCTCAAAAATAAAATAAATAAAATATTTACCAAAAAATAAATAAAAAATATATGTTACCTTGGCATAAACTGAAGTCAGATAAACTAGCTCAGAATTATTAAATTTAATATAGTAGAAATAGCAAGTGAAAAAAAAACTGACCTTGCTAGGGCTATACCACTCTGCGTTGCCTTTTCAGATAAAAGGAGAATGATAGAGGAAGATATACCACAGCACTGAAGGTTCCTCCAGTGTGGTATAGGTAGGACTGAACTTTCCTCAGATGTATGGTAATATAGGTACACTATTCAGGTGAGCAATTTCGCTGGCCCAACAAGTAAAATGTTTACTGAGAGGTACAAGTTTATAGTAAAACACTTTTTAAACCATTAGTGCTTAAAATTATCATATAAATTATATTTCAGGGGGTATATTCATCCCCACATATAGGCTGTATGTTACCACATCCCCTCCACCAGTATTCTGTGCCTACCTTCATCACCACTCCACATCACCATCTCAACCCTCTTATTGTATAAGAGGAAGCCTGTTTATCCTCTTGTTTGTCGGCAAGCTTTTTTATTCTAGTAATTTCTACTCCACATATGAAGCTATCCTGTAGTTGTCCTTCACGTCTTTATTTAATTTACTTGGCGGAATCACCTTGAATTCATCAGTGTTTCTTCAAACAGTGGAGGCAGAGAATGAGAGACCACATCACTCAAACTTCCTTCAGTATGGTGGGGGGGGGGGGTGTCGATCTTGAACCTGGGTTATGTAGATGGCAATGGCAAAGCAGTACAGGATCTAAGTGAGCTACTTCACCAGTTCTATAGAAAAACTGTATCTCTAATGGTATCTGAAATTTATACTTGTTTTCCATTTTGACATGGAAAACTTTCTAAGCTTACTAAGCTCTGATAATACGTACTCAGGCCTCCAGTGTGCCTCTGTAGCTAGCATCCGTTATTTCTACTTTGCTTTAAATGCCGTTTTCTATGTATTTGTTTCCTTAGTGTAATACTATTAACATTCAGAGTAAAGGTGAATGTTTGAGATGGCTTGGAAGATACAGTCATTTTAACCTTCCATAGTAATTCTAAGGATAAACCCAACATGAAGTTTACAAATGTAATGTCAGTTCTAATGTTAGATAAGCAACTATTTAGAATAATTATTAATAGAACAATGCTTATTTTTTTAATTATTTGTTATACCTAGGAGTGGAATTGCTGGATCCTAGGATATGTCCATGTTTGTTTAAGTATTCTTCAAACTGTTTTCCATAGGACTACATCAGTTTCCATTCCTACCACAGTGTAACAAAGTTCCTTTCTCTTCATATCCTACTGAACAATTGTCATTTCTTGTTTTGTTAGTGTAGGTCATTCTCACAGTATAAGGTATTTATCATAGTCTTGATTTACATTTCTCTGAATCTAATATATGTGGAATATATATATATATATATATATATATATATGATCAAAAAGAGTGAGATTGTAACATTTGGGGGAAAAGGAATGGATTTTGGAGATGAATAATCTTGGTGAAGTAACTGAAGAGATGAAGGATAATTACCAGAAAATTTGGATATAGCAGGTCTTCCAATACTCTTTCATTCAAAATCACTTCTTTGTAATGTTGACAAAACTTGAGTTTCAGTCTTTACCACTCTTTGTGGAATTTGTTTATACTTCCCATTTCTGTTCTCATGAATGCTTCTCTAAGGAGTTTAGTACCCTCCCACTTTCTAAAGCTGTTCATGCTAGACTTACAGGTGTGTCAGTGCTCTCACTCGGGATGCTGTCAGTCATGTGTGTGTGCGTGTGTGTGTGTGTGTGTGTGTGTGTGTGTGTGTGTGTGTGTGTGTGTGTGTAGAGAGAGAGAGAGAGAGAGAGACCTATGAAGCTATTCCACTTTGAGCTCTGAAGTTCTGGAAAGGCCTCTGGTTTCCCATGGACCTGATGGAATAAATAGATTGAGTACTAAATGAATAAATATGTGAATGAGAGATTACTTATTGTTGAATTTCAGAAAATTTATGTTTGAGTATCTATGAAGAGAATAAAGTGAATCATGTTTTTAATATCAATTTATTCAAAAGCCTCATAGTGGAGGAGCCTGTTGATATCATAATGACCTATCTGCTTCCTTTGTTATTTTCTGCTTCTGGTTTGTTTTTGCTGAGGACAAAGACAGGAAGTTTATGGAAGATAGGTGGTACTTTTTTGCCCAGAAATGAGTAATTGGGCCTTAGCTCTTGCTTACATTAATCTAAATTGTTTTTATTTTGCATTGTCTCATTTACATCTTAGTTTCTAAAACCTACCTGTGCAAATTCATGGCAATTAAGTATATTATAAACTGTTTATTTTAATGAACTTACATATTTATTTTGATGACATACATAATATTAGATTTTCACTGTGTAACATTTAGTTACATATTAGATCTTTAGTAATATATGGGAATTGTTTTTCCAGATGTGTGGTATTTATATCTTTTTCATTTTAGACATACCAGTATTTGTTTAGCATGACTTTATGGTTTTAATTTGAATTTATTTTTATTAAAAATGGTGTTGAGCACATTTTTCTCATTTAGAATCCCCTGAAATCTGAATTAATCACTTGGAAAAGTTAACTTACAGGCCCTGTCTTCATTATCATATTAAAATTTTATTTTTTAGGTTATTTGAAACTTTCTAACTCACTTCACAGCCATAAGAATTGAGTGTCGCCACAACAAGGCAGGACTAGAATGACTTTAACAAGCCACCAAATCCACGGTGACTGCAAATATATGTGGCTCGTGGACAGAGAGGATCCTAGGGAGAGACTAAGTGGCTGGTAATAGTCCAGCATTTACCAGTAGAGACACAACCTCCAGTCTGTTTCACCAAGAAAAAGGCAGCTGAAGAGAGGAGAGGACTCCCCTAAGACTCACCAAATGCAAATTTGAGTCTTCATTGCTACTGCCCTCAGAAGCTAGAGCAGCAAGGGGGAGGCCCTACACTGACACCACCAGACAGAATTAACCAGGAAACTCAGGAGAAGATCTATAACTTGGTGGCCTAGTGGTGGGGCTGTGAGAGTCTCTTTGCATAACCACTGAATTATTTCTCCCTCACCCTGCTTTATCTCTTGGTCAGGAGTGAGGGATTAAGCTAATAAGCCTACTTATAGTTTAAAAGCCCTCAGGCTCCCATAGCCTAAGGGAAGAAAATGAAAACAAGAGGGTTTTAAACCACTGTGAAAAGTACTGAGAGAGAGACCTCATAACCTACTATATAAAATGGTTAAACCAACAAGAAGAAATATTGGACAAATGAACCAGGGTAAGAGTACATCCAAAAGCTTCCCAAAGGTTGAAGCACAAAATAATGAGGTAAACATCAAAACACTAGTTAAGGAAATAATCACAGGAATAAGTAAAGAGTTTGAAAGAATTGTCATCAGAAATGCAGAAACAACAAATGAGAGTCTGGAAGAAAACACTAATTATCTCAAGGTTATTAGAGAGCTGAAAGCTGAAATAGCTGAGCTAAGAACACAACTAGCTGAACAAGCTAAAACAATATCAGAATAGAGTAACAAAAATAGATAAACTTCAGAAAAGAGTAAAAGGGAGAGAAAATAGAATAAATGAGGCTGAAAAAAGAATTAGCAAGATCGAGGACAAATTAGAGACAACTGAAAAAGAAGTAAGAAATCTCAAAAAAAGAGATCAAGAGATACTGAAAACAACAACAAAGACATAGGATGATTTAAAAAGAAATAAAATATACATTATTGATTTACCAGAGGAGGAAAGAGAGGGGGAGAATGAAAGCACTCTTTAGGACATATTAGCTGAGAACTTCTCTAGTCAACACAACATCAAAGACAAGAAGGTTAAAGAAGACCAGAGGGTTCCAAACAGATTTAAACCATATTTAAAAACACCAAGACACATCTTATTTAGAATGGAAAGGAATAAGGATAAATAAAGGATCCTGAAGGCTGCAAGAGAACAACAAAGAGTTACCTACAGAGGAAAACCCATAAGATCAGGAGCAGACTTCTCCACACAAATACTACAGGCCAGAAGAGAATGGCAAGATATATATTGAGTGCTCAATGAGAAAGGCTTTCAACCAAGACTACTGTATCCTGCTAGACTGTCATGCAGACTAGATGGATGCATAAAAACCTTCTCAGATAAGGAACAGATGAAATAATCAACTATCACCAAACCTGCCCTGAAAGAAGTTCTGAAAGGTCTCCTATAAACAGTCAGACCACCATAAATATGCCATCTATCAGAACACTCCAAAAATCTATAAGAACAGTGTTAAATTATCTTCAACAGTTGATATCAATAAATGTCAATGGCCTGAATTCACCTATTAAAAGGCACAGAATAGAAAGATGGGTCAGAAAACATGACCCAACAATATGTGATTGGCAGGAAACCCAACTAAATCAGTAAGACAAACACAGACTTAAAGTAAGAGGATGGAAAACTACCATACAAGCCAATGGCCCACAAAAAAGGGCAGGAACAACTATTCTCATATCTGACAGGATAGACTTTAAATTAAATTAAAATGATAGGGATGGACATTACTTAATACTTAGAGGATCAGCCAATCAAGAGGACTTAACAATTATTAACATCTATGCACCCAATGAGAAGCCAACTAAATACATCAAACATCTACTGAAATAGCTATAGCAATATATTAACAGCAATACAGTCATAGTAGAGGACTTCAACACCCAAATGTCTCAACTTGACAGATCATTCAGGCAGAAAATCAATAAAGACATGAGGGAACTAAATGAGGAGATAAATAAACTAGAACTATTAGACATTTTCAGAGTCATTCATTCCAAGAAACCAGAATACACATTTTGCTCAAGTCCACATGGGACATTCTCAAGGACAGACCATATGTTAGGTCAAAAAGACAGCATCAGCAAGTTCAAGAGCATTGAAATCATCCCAAGCATCTTCTCAGAATACAGTGGAATTAAACTAACACTTAACAATCAACAAAATATAAATAATAGTCCCAAAATGTGGACACTCAACAGTAAATTACTTAACAACTACTGGGTCAAAGAGGAAATAAAGGAAGAAATCAAAATGTTTTGAGAGTTCAATGAAAATGAAGACACAAGCTATCAAAATATTTGGGACACAGCTAAGGCTGTACTGAGAGAGAAGTTCATAGTCATACTGGCACACATTAGGAAAGAAGAAAAAGCACAGATAAACAGCTGGATCGCCCATCTTAAAGACCTAGAAGAAGAAGAGCAATGGAACCCAAAAGCAACCAGATGGACAGAAATAACTAAAGTTAGGGCAGAAATCAGTAACATTGAAAATAAGAAAGCCATACAAAAGATCATGGAAAATAAATGCTGATTCATCCAAAGAGTGAACAAAATTGACAAACCTTTAACCAGACTCACAAAACAAAAAATGGGAGAAGACCCAAGTAAATCGGATAGTAAATGAAAGAGGAGCTATCACAATAGACTCTGCAGAAATTCAACATATCATGTGAGGCTTCTATGAACAACTATATGCCGCCAAGCTATAGAACCTAGAAGAAATGGACAATTTCCTAGATACATAAGAACTTCCAAAATTAAATAAAGAGTAACTAGATATTATGAGCAGGCCCATGACAGCTAATGAAATTGAAACAGTTGTCAAAAACCTCCCCAGGAATAAAAGTCCTGGACCAGATGGTTTTACAAATGAATTCTACAAATCCTTCAAAGAAGAACTAATACCTCTACTTTTAAAAGTCTTTCAGAAGATGGAAGACACTGGAATACTCCTTTCTAGCTTCTATGAAGACAGCATCACTCTAATGCCAAAAGCAGATATGGACACAACCAAAAAAGAAAACTACAGACCAATATCTCTGATGAACATACATGCTAAAATATTGAACAAAATTCTAGTCAACCAGATACAGCAGTATATTAAAAAGATTATTCATCATGACCAAGTGGGGTTTATCCCAGGGATGCAAGGTTGGTCTAATATATGTAAATCAAACAACATAATCCACCACATCAATAAAAGCAAGACCCAAAACCACATGGTCATATCAATAGATGCAGAGAAAGCCTTTGACAAGCATCCCTTTATGATCAAAACACTACAAAAAATGGGAGTAGATGGAAAATTCCTGAAGATAGTGGAGTCAATATATAGCAAACCTAAAGCCAACATCATACTCAATGGTGAAAAACTGGAAGGATTTCCCCTCAGTTCAGGTACTAGACAAGACTGACCACTATCACCATTACTATTCAACATAATGTTGGAAGTTCTTGCCATAGCAATCAGGCAGGAGCAAGGAATTAAAGGTATACATATTGGGAGAGAAAAAGTCAAAATCTCCCTATATGCATATGACATGATAGTATACATGGAAAACCTAAGGAATCCAACAAGAAGCTTTTGGAAATCATTAGGCAATACAGTAAGGTGTAAGGCTACAAAATTAACATTCAAAAGTCAGTGGCATTCCTCTATGCAAACACTAAGTTAGAAGTAGATGAAATTCACAAATCAATTCTGTTTACTATAGCAACAAAAAAAATATCTAGGAATAAACCAAACCAATGAAGTGAAGGACTTGGTTACTGAAAATTATGAGTCACTACTGAAAGAAATTGAAAAAGACACAAAGAAATGGAAAGATATTCCATGTTCATGTGTTGGAAGAATTAACATCATCAAAAAGAGCCAGAGCCATATACAACTTTAATGCTGTCCCCATCAAGATCCCAACCACATTTTCTAGGAGAATTGAATCAATGCTACAAATGTTTACCTGGAATCAGGAAAGACCTATAATTGCCAAAACATTCTTGAGAAGAAAGAAAAGAACTGGAGGCATCACACTCCCAGATCTCAAATTGTATTATTGGGCCATTGTAATTAAAATTGCTTGGTACTAGAACATGAATAGACATACTGACCAGTGGAATAGAATTTATAGCCCAGAAGTAAGCACCCACACGTATGAACATATAATCTTTGACAAAGGTGCTCAGATTATTAAATAGGGAAAACAGAGTCTCTTCAAAAAATGGTGATGGGAAAAATGGATTGAAACATGCAGAAGAATGAAAGTGAACTACTATATTTCACCAAATACAAAAGTAAATTCCAAGTGGATGAAGGACTGGATGTTAGACCAGAAACTGTCATTTACTAAGAGGAAAATATTGGCAGAACTCTTTTCTGCATAAATTTTAAAGACATCTTCAATGAATCAAATTCATTTACAAAGAAGACTAAGGCAAGCATAAACCTTTGGGACTACTTCAAAATAAAACAAATAACCCCATCCATAAATGGGAGGAAGACATGGACAGAATATTCTCCACAGAAGAGATCCAAAGGGCCAAGAAACACATGAAAAAATGCTCCAAGTCTTTGACTGTCAGAGAAATGAAAATAAAGACAACAATGAGATACCACTTCACTCCTGTGAAAATGTCATACATCAGAAAAGGTAACAGCAGCAAAAGCTGGAGAGGTTGTACGGTCAAAGGAACCCTCCTGCACTGCTGGTGGGAATGTAAATTGGTCCAGCCTCTTTGAAGAGCAGTCTGGAGAACTCTCAGAAGGCTAGAAATGGACCTCCCCTATGACTCTTCAATTCCAATTCATCTCCTGGGGATATATCCCAAGGAACCCAACACACCCATCCAAAAAGATCTGTGTACACATATGTTCTTAGCAGCAGCACAATTTGTAATAGCCAAAACCTGGAAGCAACCCACGTGTCCAACAACAGATGAGTGGCTGAGCAAGTTGTGGTCTATATAAACAATGAAATACTACTCAGCTATTAAAAATGGTGACTTCACTATTTTCAGCTGATCTTGGATGGACCTTGAAAAATGCATGTTAAGTGAAATAAGTTAGAAACAGAAGGACAAATATGGGGTGATCTCACTCTCAGTCAGAAGTTGAAAAACAAGATCAGAAGAGAAAACACAAGTAGAACCTGAACTGTAATTGGCATATTGCACCAAAGTGAAAGACTCTGTGGTGGGTGGGATAATACAGGTCCTAAAAGGATGACAGAGGACCTAGTGGGGATTGTATTGTTATATGGAAAACTGGGAAGTGTTATGCATGTAGAAACTATTGTACTTACTGTCGAATGTAAAACATTAATTCCCCAGTAAATAAATTTAGAAAAAAGAAAAGGGTTGAGTCATGGATGTTAAGTGAGATAGGTTATAAAAAGAAGGATGAATATGGTATGATCTCACTCATAGATAGAAGCTGAAAAAAAAACTACCATGTCTCCAACTTTACTTCCCTTGGCAGATAACCTCATCATTGTGTCATGGAACCCAGCCTCCCCAGAGTCTAACCAAACTAGGGAAAGCTAGAAACAGGCTGGGAGTATGAATCCACCTGTGAATGCCCAGCAGAGAAGCAATTACAGAAGCCAGAACTCCAACCTTCAGCACTCCCTAGAGATCTTTGGTCCCTACTCTCAGAGAGATAAAGAAAAGCGAATCTTCCAATGGAGTGGAGAACATATGAAAATCTGTTGGTGAAAATTGTAACGAATTGTACCCCTCTTATACCACAATCTTGTCAATCACTATCAAATCACTAATAAAGTAAAAGAAATTGAAAAATAAGAAAACACAAAGAAGAGGTTGGGTGGACTGGGTTTGACATATTGCAACAAAGTTAAACAAAGCAAACAAACAAAACAGAATAGAGTCCTGTGAGGTAACTCAACCATAGAGTGTATGTGTTGCATGTGTGAGGCCCTGGGTTCCATCATGGTACCACTGAAAGAGGCAGCAGTTTTCTCTATCTCTCTCTAAAAAATACCAAACAAGAAAACAAAACTGAGATCTTAGCCTGCACTGGTAATTGTGTCTAATTCTGGGATGTGGACCCTATTGTACACCAACATTTAGATAAAATATTTTTCTATTGAAGCTATTCTTTCTTGCATTTTAGCATTTTTAATGACCCCAGTACATCAATTATATCATCAAGAAAAATCCATAGATTCTGACATCCACCTTGGGTGGACATGGACTATACTTTGTTACAGGTCAAGCAGATACTCTGGGTCTGGATAGTAAGATGATATTCTATTGCATCAGGAAGTCCATAGAAATATGTAAAACTAAAAATAATAGGGAGCATTAGAAATGAAAGATTTGCAGACTGAAAATTGTACCGTAGATGTTCCTTTCTTGAATGAGAAACAGGCATTTTAATGTAAGTATTACTTGTCTGCTCTGCTTTATGCAATGATTTTTTGCATAAAGTAGCTGCCTGACTTCAATAACAACCCAGTGAATTATCAATAAATGTATAGATAGAGTCAAAATTATAAGAGAGAGTCAATCTTCTATTCACTGAAAATGAAAGTAGGCTGCATCCTTTAAGTAGATGTTGTGCACTTGAATTACAATTAAGCACTTCCTAGGTAAAAGGCTGCAGATTTATTTGTTTTTGTGAAATGTGCAACCATTAATTTATCTTCCAAATTTATGTTTGAGTGCTTAGGAAGAGAATAAAGTGAATCGTTTTTAATACCAATTTATTCAAAAGCCTTGTAATAGAGGAGCCTATTGACATCATAATTACCTACCTGATTTCTTTGTTATTTTCTGTTTCTGGTTTGCTTTTGCTGAGGACACCAGATTTTATTATGCCATCAATATAGGGCAGGTAATAAACTGTTGCATTAATTAATTGATCAATTAATGGTGCTTCCAGGCCTTCACTGGAACCTCTTGGCTGCACAATTAAACCACTTCCAGTGGACTATTATTTTTCAAATAGCAGGTGAGAGACAGAGAGGGAGAGATATATGAAAAAGAGAGATACCACAACATCGCTCCACTAGTCTAGAACTGCCCCTTGTTCTAGTACTTCCATAAGGGGCTAGATTCTGATTTTCCTGATACATGGTGAAAGCCTCCCCTCAAAATTTAAACACTATCTCCCCCCACCACATTTATAGGAAATCAAAATCAAACGTATTCTGGAAGAGTTTTTATCACCTCTCACATTTTCATCACAAATCCTTACAAGAATCATGCACTTAGACATAAATTGCTGAGCTAGTTACAGAGATTTTTAACATATCCTCCCTATTTAAGTTCCTCATTAATTTTCATGTTGGCCTATTAGAAGATGTTATGACTTTAAACTCTTTAGTTTCCCTAGTTACTAGTGTACTTGCATGTTGTTTCCAAATGCTATATGTTTTTGTTAGATGGCTTTGAATGATTTGAATTTGTGAGAAGTAATATAAGTATGTTAACCCTATTTTTTTCCTTGAATACGTTGTGGTTGCTTTACTAGAAATTGCTTTAAGATGCTGGGATTATTAGAGATTTCTTTTAGAAAATAGAATATCTCACATTCAGAAGAGATGAAACTCTTCTGTTGAAGTTGAGTTGGTCTCCCTCTTTGAATATTTTTAGCAAATAGAGTAATTCACTAAATCTATCTCTTAACTTCACCTAATTCTCTTTCACATAGACTGTCCAGTCTGAGTTTGATAATTCTATGAAAATATCTTCTTGTTTTCTAATAGAAAATTTGGCAACAGCTCTTTCATTCAAAAATCTTTTATATGTTTTTATTGTCCCTTTTGTTGCCCTTATTGTTTTATTGTTGTTGTAGTTAATGTTGTTGAAGATGTCGTTGTAGGATAGGACAGAGAGAAATGGAGAGAGGAGGGGAAGACAGATGGGGAGAGAAAGAAAGACACATGCAGACCTGCTTCACTGCTTGTGAAGCGACTCCCCTGCACGGAGGGGGGGGATCCTTATGCTGATCCTTGCACTTTGCGCCATGTGCGCTTAACCTGCTGCTACCGCCCGACCCCCTCATTCAAAAATCTTATTGGGTGAGTTGAACATTAAAAAAAAAAGATTTATAACTCACATTCATTACTATGTACCACCATGATTGAGGACGCAGATGGAAAGAATGTCTTGACTTTATCACTCCTTCCTATTTGCTGACCAGTAGCTGAGACTATCCTTATGAAGAAAATAGATGGCTTTTTGGCAAATTATCCTAATCTACAGCATGATTTCAGCACCATGAAAAGACAACTCTAATCACACTTCTGAAGCCTCTGCAAAACTTACGGAGAACTTGTTTTCTCAGAACTTCCTTAGTGAGAGTTCCTTGCAATTCTACCCCTCTCATATTCTAATCTTCAATCAAATAATCTCTCTTACTATCTCTCCAGTAGCCTGTCTTTCGTGGAATGAAGTCTTAATTCACAATCTAATATTCTCTTAAATGTCTTACTCCTCACCATCTTCAGTTATCCAACATCTATGTTTCTATCAAATTGAGAAGAGATGACACCCTTCCACTGGTGTGTGTTGGTCACCTCAGTTTTCTAGGGGCTCATAGGAGATTTGACCACAAACGGCTTGGCCACAAGTTTTATTTTATTTTTTTTTTATTCTGTAATCTCCAACATTTAACAAAATTTCTGGGGCCAGGGTAGACAGCATAGCAGTTATAGAAAAAGACTTTGGCGAGTCGGGCGGTAGCGCAGTGGGTTGAGCTCAGGTGGCACAAAGCACAAGGATCAGAGGAAGGATCCTGGTGGAGCCCCCGGCTTCCCACCTGCAGGGGAGTTGCTTAACAGGCGGTGAAGCAGGTCTGCAGGTGTCTTTCTCTCCCCCTCTCTGTCTTCCTGTCCTGTCTCGCTTTCTCTCTGTCCTAACAACGACGACAACAATAATAACTACAACAATAAAACAACAAGGGCAACAAGAGGGAATAAATAAATAAAACAAATACTTTTAAAAAAAGAAAAAAGAAAGAAAAAGACTTTCATGCCTGAGGTTGCATGTTCCCAGGTTTAGTCCCTCCCAGCCCACACCATAAGCCAGAGCTGAGCATATTCAGATTTAAAATATAAATAAATAAAATTTTTAAATAACGTGACTTCTGGCACATGGTGACATTACAAATAGCACAGTGCGTTCTTTCTGAAGATGTTCTTTTCTCACACAGTGGCATCTCTGAAGTGCGGATCATTATTTTGCAGTGCATGGTCTCTGGCAATCGATGGACATTGACAATCACGGTAGCAAGGACAGAAGCATGAGCCTCTTGTCCTTGCTTACACGTGTGAGAGCTTGATCAGACTCGGCAACGTTTTTATCTCTTTGATCAGGTTGTGTGCATTGTTGTTATCTGATGTGTAGATTTTTCATTGTCATTTAAATCTTCCCAAGATGTCAAAACATTCTAGTGCCAAAAAAAAAGAAGCACAGAAAGGGAAAGAAAGGATGGGGGGGGGATGACATTGATAATAGTGAAAACAAACTGTCTTCACAGAAGAAGGACAGTTATTCTATATTGCCTGCAGAGCAAAACCCAAGTGCTTTATGGCAACCAAGAAGGGAAAATACTGTGTCCATAAGCAGATGTCTAATTATTGATGTGCAGGTAAAATGAGTGCCAATCCCATTTCAGGTGATGAAAATTGAATTCAGGTAAAATTGCAAAATTCCTTGACAAGTATGAAAGATAACTTAATGTGATAAAAGGATTCTTGAATTCATTCCTACATTATATAGAGTTATTATAACTAATGCTGTATTTCAATTTTTACTTTATTAGTAATTTATGATATAGTGGAATTTCTTATAATTGCAACTTGTTAAAGTCTAACTGGAAAAGCAGTGAAAGGTTAAATGATACATTTACATCTTGACAATGTAATTCTGAAGTTTTGTTTATATTGCTACAACTCTTCTGCCCAGAATATAAATATGATCTGTATTATACATTTTGTGATATATATCAGAAAAATTATAATCCAAATATATACACATATATATGCATATGCATTCTAAAAATTACTTCTTTGGTTTCTTACCTCTGTAGAGAAAATACACTATTTTTAGGTAATTTATAAGGTTTTTTTTTGTTATCTTTACTTATTTGATAGAGACAGTCAGAAATTTAGAGGGAAGGAGGTGATAGGGAGAGAGACAGAGAGACACCTGCAGCACTGCTTCACCACTGATGAAATTTCCCCCACTGCAGATGGGGACTGGGGATTTGAACCTGGGTCCTTTCACACTGTAACATATGTGATCAACCAGGTGCCACCCAGCCGCCAAAAGACACTATTCTTTTGAAATCTTGCCCATTCAATAAATCAGATATATTATGTATATGAATCTAACATAGGATTGTGGGTGGTATATTTATCTTTGGTCTTTGCCAGGCTGATTATAATATATCTTGATATATGTATATCTGGGTTGGTTTTGTTGGCGATTTTCTTTTTTTTTTTAATTTTTTTATTTAAGAAAGGATTAATTAGCAAAACCATAGGGTAGGAGGGGTACAACTCCACACAATTACCACCACCCAATCTCCATATCCCACCCCTCCCCTGATAGCTTTCCCACTCTCTATCCCTCTGGGAGCATGGACCCAGGGTCATATTGGGTTGTAGAAGGTGGAAAGTCTGGCTTCTGTAATTGTTTCCCGGCTGAAACGGGCATTGACTGGTCGGTCCATACTCCCAGTCTGCCACTCTCTTTCCCTAGTAGGGTGAGTCTCTGGGGAAGAGGAGCTCCAGGACATATTGGTGGGGTCTTCAGTCCAGGGAAGCCTGGCCGGCATCCTGATGACATCTGAAAACTGGTGACTGAAAAGAGAGTTAACATACAAAGCCAAACAAATTGTTGACCCAAAGCTTGGAATAGTGGAGAGGAAGTGTTAGGGGCTTACTCACTGCAAACACTAGTGTACTTCTGCTTTCAGGTATATATTTTGCAGTACTTTATGGGTACGTGTGAACACATGCTCTCTCTCACAGAAACTGGTGTATATCTAGGTTTGGGGACTTTGTTAGAAAGTGAACCACCTGAGATGGAATTAGAGTATACTATGAAAGGAAAGGTCTCACCCGAGTAATGAAGCTGAAGGGTTGTCATTCCACATGTGAAGTCTCTGGACACAGTCTGAAGCGAAGCATGTTGAGGTGGCAATCGTTGCGTTGATTAGGTTGTGATCGGCAGATGCAATATTATTTGATATGGATTGGGAGAGGCATAAGGGAAAGTGGGCCCTGTCCAAGGGTTCCAGGACTGGGGGAAGTAGAGGCTCTATAGTGGAGATGTGAGGTTCCTGCTGTCTTAGGGTTCCAAAAGACAATCGATAGTTAATGTTATCATCACATTATTTGGTAATTGGGTTAACTTTGAAAAGTCCTTTTGTTAGGGTATGCTGTACAGTACCCAGTATCTTGTATATAGCTCTGCTACTGGATGCTTCTGATCTACTTGGTCTAGGCTTTTGACTCTGCATATCAATTACACAGCCTGTATATTAAGAAGATTCAGTCTGTGTTTTGAAAAACTTCGAGACATACAATTAATTTTCCCCCTCTCATATTAATTAACTAGTAATTTATATGACTACATTTTACTAGAAGTGTACATAAACACCATTCCCACCACTAAAAGACTGTGACCCATCCCTCCCACCCACTCCCACCCCCCACTGTCCCAGGAAGAGGCATGTCTACCCCTCACCTCAGGGTTACTACTTTGGTGCCCTACTTACAATTTGGTCAGGTCCTGCTTTTAGTTTCCCTTTCAGATCTTCTTAGTCAACTTCTGTTGATGAGTGGGATCATCCCATACTCATCTTTATCTTTCTGACTTAGCTCACTTAACATAATTCCTTCTAGCTCTGTCCAAGATGGGTCAGAGAAGGTGGGATCATTGTTCTTGATAGCTGCATAGTATTCCACTGTGTATATATACCACAGCTTTCTCAGCCACTCATCTGTTGTTGGGCACCTGGGTTGCTTCCAGGTTTTAGCTATTATGAATTATGCTGCTATGAACATAGGAGTACACACCTCTTTTTGGTTGGGTGTTATGGAGTCCTTGGGGTATAACCCCAGGAGAGGAATTACTGGATCATATGGAAGGTCCATGTCTAGCCTTCTGAGAGTTTTCCAGACTGCTCTCCACAGAGGCTGTACCAATTTACATTCCCACCAGCAATTTAAAAGGGTTCCTCTGTCCCCACAACCTCTGCAGCATTTGTTGCTGCTGACCTTTTTGATGTATGCCATTTTTACAAGAGTGAGGTAGTATCTTAGTGTTGTCTTAATTTGCATTTCTCTGACAATCAGTGACCTAGAGCAGTTTTTCATATGTTTGTTAGCCTTTTGGATCTCCTCTGTAGTGAATGTTTTGTTCATATCCGCTGCCCATTTTTGGATGGGGTCATTTGCTTTTTTGGTGCTAAGTTTGCTGAGCTCTTTATATATTTTGGTGATTAGTTTCTTGTCTGATGTATGGCATGTGAAGATCTCCCATTCTGTGAGGGGTCTCTTTGTTTGTTTAATAGTTTCTATGGATGTGCAGAAGCTTTTCAATTTGATGTAGTCCCATTGGTTTGTTTCTACTTTAGTCTTCCTTGCAATTGGGTTTGTTTCATCAAAGATGTCCTTGAGGTGTAGGTGGGAAACTGTTTTACCAATGTTTTCCTCTAAGCATTTGATTGTTTCTGGTCTGACATCCAGGTCTTTGATCCATTTGGAGTTGATTTTTGTTTCTGGTGAGATAAAGTGGTTCAATTTTATTTTTCTCCATGTTTCAACCCAGTTTTCCCAGCACCATTTATTGAAAAGAGCCTCCTTCTTCCATTTAATGCTTTGGGCCCCTTTATCAAAGATTAGATGTCCATAGGTGTGGATTTATTTCTGGGCTTTCAATTCTGTTCCACTGTTCTGTGTGCCTATTTTTGTTCCAGTACCATGTTGTTTTGATGATGATGTCTTTATAATATACTTTAAGGTCTGGGAGTGTGATGCCTCCATTTCTGTTTCTTTTCCTCCAAGATGGTTTTGGCAATTCTAGGTGTTTTCAGGTTCCAGATAAATGATTGTAGTGTTTGTTCTATTCTCTTAAAGAAGCTTGGTGGAACTTTGATGGGTATTGCATTAAATTTGTATATGGCTCTGGGGAGAATATTCATTTTGATGATATTTATTCTTCTAATCCATGAGCATGGGATATCTTTCCATCATGTAGACCGGTACTGCATAGTTTTCTTCATGGGGCTTACCTATTTATGACATATTTGGGTCTTTATTTTTTATGGTGAACACAACTTTTAAAAAATTTTATTAGTATTTTAACTTTGTTTTACAAAATTACATGTTAACAGGGGTATAATTCCATAGGTATAATTGCCACCACCAGTGTTCTGAATCCCCAGTCCCTCTATTGTAAACTACAGCAGTTTTCCAAATGTTGCAGATATGGGTTAACTATTATTTCTACAATTATCTGTCTATATTTGTATATAATCCCCCCCCTTTTAAGGTCCCACCTTCTCTTCCTTTCCAAGCTACATACAACCCTATTACTACATCCAAATGCCCCTCTCCTTTTCCTCTTCTTTCTCTGGATTTATGGAGTTGGAGTTCAGAGCCCCCTTATCCTCTTCTTATTATCATTTCTCTTTCACTGGGAAAATGAATCAACATTCTTTTGGGGGTGGAGAAGTTAGGAGTTCTGGCTTCTGTATTACTCTGTTGGACATGAGCATTGGCAGGTCAAGCTACACTCTCAACATATTTCTTTTTTTTCTATATTTTTTAAATTGGGAATTAATGTTTTACATTCAACAGTAAATACAATGGTTTGTACATGCATAACATTCTTCAGTTTCCCATATAACAATACAACCCCCACTAGGTCCTCTGAATCCTTCTTGGACCTGTATTTTCTCCACCCACCCACCGCAGAGTCTTTTACTTTGGTGCAATACGCCAATTCCATTTCAGGTTCTACTTGTGGGGTTTTTTTGTTTGTTTGTTTGTTTTTGTTTTTTTCTGTTCTTGTTTTTCAACTTTGGCCTGAGAGTGAGATCATCCCATATTCATCCTTCTGTTTCTGACTTATTTCACTCAACATGATTTTTTCAGCCGATCTTGGATGGACCTTGAAAAAAAATCTCAACCTATTTCTATCGTTCCCTTGTGGTGTAGCGCTCTGGAGAAATGAGTTTGCAGGACATATTGGTGAGGTCATTTACCCAGAGAAGTCACAATGGAATCATGACAGTGTCTGCAACTTGGTGGCTGAAAGGTGGTGGTGGCATATAAAAAAAGAGCAAAATGGTGAATGAACAGGAACCAAAAAGTAGGAAGAGAGCAGATAATATTAGTCATCTTAGGGTAGAAAAAAGCTACAAAGTCCATTTTAGGCAAGTTTCTAAGTACCCATTACTATCATAGTTTTTGCTTGAGTTTGATAGCTAGGATGAAGTTGGGTAAAAATATCTGAGAAAATAGTGTCAGAGTAGAGGAAAGGGCCAGAAACTTGGATTAGGGCAAAGAGTAGCTCCCACTCTTGAAAAAAAAAAAAATCTACCAAAAAAGGAACTATCACCTGTATCCACCCAATCCATGTCATGCATATATATATCCGGAGCCTGTGTAATGTCAGAGTCTCTGTCCAGTCTGTGCTTGTAGCTCATGGTCATACCTGGGAACACTGTAGGCTGTGCTAATTTCAGGACCAACCTTCCTTGAGTGGCAGGGCAGGTTACCCCAGCCTTTGGAGATTGGGGAAGTCGCTACCATCACTGCTTTTTGGTGAGGACAAGGCTCTCAGAAGGCCCACAAGAGTTCTTATGATGATGTTCCTGATGGAAGTGCCCAGTGATGATGAAGAGAAGGATCCATAGAGGTTTAGGCTCATCATATTTGTGTAGGAATCCAAGCATTTCGTGGCTATGGCACCAGATGATGAGGGGGTGTGTTATTGACCAAAAAGGACATTATTAAGTGAGTTAATTTCTTGCCCTTCTCCAACTTTGGTAGTCATCTGTTTGTCTGATGACCTTCAGCTTTCTCCCAGTTGTTTAAGCATTGAGTGTCATTTCTTGAACCCAACCAGAACTAGGTTTTTTGAGATCTGCCTTCTCCAGGTCTTTCTGCTAGATTGACAAGCTAATTTTTTTCTAAGTCTAGTCACTTAGAGAATTTACCATGCCTTCTTAAAGCACTTTAACTAGGATCTCAGGTTTCTCTCTTTCTTCCACCTGCCACCCCACCCCAAGAGCACTGCTCAGCTCTGGTTTATGGTGGAGCAAGATTGAATTTGCAACTTTGGAGCCTCAGGCATGAGAGTCTAGCCATTATGCTATCTTCCCCTGCCCTCTATTCCTGTTTTGTAGTTCCTATTGGTTCATTTTGAAAGGTTAAATGCTTCTAGAAACTTTTTCATCTCACCCAGGATCTCTAGCTTGGTGGCACGCCGAGAACTCACCGTTGTCCTTTTCTATATTCCCTGTTATTCTTCTGTTGTTCGTATACATTGCAAGTCTCCTGTGTGACTTCCTTGCATCCCCCTCTCTGCAGTTCCTAGCTTGGAAATCTTGTTTCCATCCAGAGATGGCCAGGATCTGAAGAAAGCTCTTGTAGAGAAGCGTCCTACAGTTGCCTTCATGCATCTACTGTGGAATGTTTTTCTCTGATGTAAGTTTTCATTAAGGAGTCAGTTTACTTTCTGCTCTCTTTTAAATATCGCTTAGTAGATACACTTTACAATTACATGGTAGTACATATTTATTTCCAAAACCATGGCCTGACTCCTACCAAGTGTTTGTAAATGTATTGAATAACATTTATTCCTCAAATACAACTAACTCTATAAGGTCATTGGTGTACACATGCTGAGGCTCTACGTTTCTTTCTCTTACACAGGTCAGGATCATTGTAATTTCACTAGTGGGAGAATCCAATGAGAGCTAAAAGTACACTGACTTGTACATATAAATGCATTACATGTTAACTCTTTTTAATTAGCCGAAAGTTTGAACTAAACAGTTTCTCACAGGGAACCAAACAATATAAAATATTTTTTCTATTTGGCAGAAATAACAGTAATTATCTACATTAGCAGTGGATGTAGTATATGAATAGTTCTGATGGAGTTACCTCATAAAACTTACCAGTGGATTCTAATTTAGGTTGAAAAATAAATAGTGATGAAAATCATGATTGAAGATCATAAGAAAATGTTGAAATAATTACAACCAGGTTGTTTTAGTGAATATGAGGCTATACATAATTAATCTGAAAATTCAGTACTCTTTTTTATAAAAGAACCATTTGTTAAAATATTGATTTCAAAGGTGATAGTGACAAAGCTTTCAGTGAGAGGAGAAACATGGAAAGCATTATATACCTTAAGGGAGCACAGCTAGTTTCCTTGGTAAGTTAGAAAATGCCATCATTTCTATATAGGTTTACTTTGGAAAGTTTTTCTTATATGCTGTTTGAGGGCTAGAAGACAGTCCACCATGTTGGGCATCAGACTTGACATTTGTATGCTCCCTTTGTACCCAGGTGCCACAGTGAGAGTACCAGCACCAGCACCAGCAATACAGATCTGTGGTATCTCTCTTTATCTAAAAATAAAAGGAAGAAAGAAAATGTAGAAGCAAGAGAAGTGAAATTAAATGCACGACAAAAAAGAAAGATTATTATAAAAATGTCTAATTTTTGATAGATCCCACATAATTCTAGTTGTTATTGTGTTTTTTAATATTTATTTATGTATTCCCTTTTGTTGCCCTTGTTCTTTTATTGTTGTAGATACTATTGTTGTTATTGATGTCATTGTTGCTGGATAGGACACAGAGAGATGGAGAGAGGAGGGGAAGACAGAAAGGGAGAGAGAAGGACAGACACCTACAGACCTGCTTCACCACCTGTGAAGTGACTCCCCTGCAGGAAGGGAGCCTCGTGGCTTGAACCGGGATCCTTATGCCAGTCCTTGTGCTTTGCACCACGTGCACATAACCCTCTGCCCTACCGCCTAACTTCCTGTTATTGTATTTTCATTAACTCAGGGGCTGGGTAGTGTCGCACCAGAATACATACACATAGCACAAAGCATAAGGACCTGCTCAATGACCCCGATTCAAGCCCCTGGCTCACTAACTGCAGGGCGGTTGCTTCACAAATGGTGAAGCATGTCTGCATGTGTCTTTCCCTCTCCCTCTCTGTCTTCCTTTCCCCATCTCAAATTCCCTCTGTCCTATCCAAAAAATCGACAAAAAGGCCACAGGAGAAGTAGTGGATTTGTAGTGCAGGTACCAAGCCCCAGAGATAACTTTGGAGGCAAAAACAAAAACATTCTCTAACTCATTTATCAGGTACCAATATATTTACCTTTAGATATAAAAACAAGAAAAGTATTTGTATAGTATTAGCCAATAATGAGATATAAAATACATAAATTTTTTTTAAATTTTTTATTTAGGAAAGGATTAGTGAACAAAAGCATAAGGTAGGAGGGGTACAACTCCACACAATTCCCAACACCCAATCCCCATAACCCACCCCCTCCCATGGTAGCTTTCCCATTCTCTATCCCTCTGGGAGCATGGACCCAGGGTCGTTGAGGGTTGCAGAAGGTAGAAGGTCTGGCTTCTGTAATTGCTTCCCCGCTGAACATGGGCGTTGACTGGTCGGTCCATACCCCCAGTCTGCCTCTCTCTTTCCCTAGTAGGGTGTGACTCTGGGGAAGCTGAGCTCCAGGACACATTGGTGGGGTCTTCAATCCAGGGAAGCCTAGCCAGCATCCTGGTGGCATCTGGAACCTGGTGATTGAAAAGAGAGTTAACATATGAAGCCAAACAATTTGTTGAGCAATCATGGATCCCAAGCTTGGAATAGTGGAGAGGAAGTGTTAGGGGCTTACTCACTGCGAACTCTAGTGTACTTCTGCTTTCAGGTATATATTCTGCAGTAGTTTATGGATATGTGTGCACATAAGCTCTCTCTCACAGAAACTGGTGTATATCTAGGTTATGGGACTTTGTTAGAAAGTGAACTACCTGAGATGAAATTAGAGTGTACTATTAAAGGAAAGGTCTCACCCGAGTAATGAAGCTGAAGGGTTGTCATTCCACACGTGAAGTCTCTGGATACATTCTGAGGTGAAGCATGTTGAGGTAGCAATCGTTGCTTTGGTTAGGTTGTGATCGGCAGATGCAATGTTATTTGGTTTGGATTGGGAGATGCATACGGGAAAGTGGGCCCTATCCAAGGGTTCCAGGACTGGGGGAAGTAGGGGCTCTATAGTGAAGATGTGAGGTTCCTGCTGTCTTAGGGTTCAAAAAGACAATCAATAGTTAATATTATCATCACATTATTTGGTGGTGAGGGGTAGGCATGTAGCTTCCTGGGCCAGTGGGGGGTGGGAGTGGGCGGGAGGGATGGGTCACAGTCCTTTGGTGGTGGGAATGGTGTTTATGTACACTCCTAGCAAAATGTAGACATATAAATCAGTAGCTAGTTAATATGAGAGGGGGAAATCAATTGTATGTCTCAAAGTTTCTCAAAAGACAAACTGAATCTTTTTAATATATAGGCTATGTATTTGATATGCGGACTCTCTCAAAAGCCTAGACCAAGTAGATTAGAAGCTTCCAATAGCACAGCTATATACAAGATACTGGGTACTGTCCAGCAAACCATAACAAAGGGACTTTTCAAAGTTAAACCAATTAACAAATAATGTGATGATAATATTAACTAAAATACATAAATTTATAGGCATACAACGTACATTAGTATAATATACTCCAACAACAACTAAATAGATTCTGGGAGATAACAATAGTTATGCAAAGAAACTTTCATGCCTGAGATTCCAAAATTTCAGGTTCAGTACCTGAAATATATGAGTACTGCTCTAATAAATAAAAATAGTAATAGTAGTAATAAAATAATGATAATAATAAATGCATTTCTTAAGTGCTGATAGACTAAACATAACTATTTTTCTACCCAATGTGTATGTTGGCTACATTTGCCCATATCATTGCAATATGACTTCTATTAAGTTAAAACTCATTTAAGATATCTGTGTATGCTTTAATTGTCTAGAAGTCACCTGTGTATAACATATCAAAGAACATAGTTATGTGGTAAATTGCTTTTTATCCTCAAATGAGATCAGTTTATACAATAAGTTGAAACTTGATTCCCTCCAATTGTCATATACTTTGTGACTTCAAAAGTACAATTATGCATGAATGAAGAGGGAATTTATATTAATTTGTGTATTGAAGTTAATTAAGTCAAAGCCACGACCTCCCATTATCTCTGAATACACACTGAAGCCCCACAGTATATTCACTGCCTTAACAAATACTTATGTTTCATGGAGTATGTGCCAGACATTGTTCTCTATTCAGATGTAGTTATGAACATAAAAGACTAAAGCTTCATTGACACTACCTCTCAGTGTATGGAATTATTCAGTATGTCAGTAATATAGTAATTATACAGTATGTCAGACATCAGCAAACATAAAACAATTAAGACTACTGGAGGGATAATGCGGTTATCAGGGTATCTAACTGTAATTTGAAATACGATTGTCACTTAATGTCTGATTTTGTGGCATTTAATGAGAAATATTTTGTCTCCACTCCTTTCCCACTCTTAACATCCTTGGAATGTCATAGGTTGATTGATGTATTTTCCTATGTTAGTGTGTTGACTTCTGAGACTCGCTTGGTGATAGTGATTAAAGGGTTGGAACCTTCCTTCCTTTATCAGCTCACAAGAGGAGGGAAATAGAGCTAATAGCAGAGACTGAATCCAATCAGCAATGGCCAATGGTTTAGAAAACCATCTCCTTGAAGTGAAGCCTCCCTAAAAATGCAAAATCACAAGTTTAGAGAGCTTCCAGTTTAATGAACAGATAGAATTTTTGGAAGCTTAGAAGATACTAACTGGTTAGGAGATACATGGCTCCTTCTAGTTCTTTCCTGATACCATGTCCTACATATGTTTTTATCTCTGTCTCTCAATAGTGTATGTAAACATAAATATTTTTTTTAACGTAAAATGTCTCTGATATTTGTAAGCAACTCTAGTAAATTAGACCTTCACGAAGAGAGTTTTTGGAACCTTCTATTTCTAGCCAATCAGAAACACAGATGACAATATGGACTTAATACAGGTACCTAGAACAGGGGAAGATAGGGGAACAGTCTTGGGAGACCGAACCATCCACTCGTGGAATCTCTTGCTTATCCTGGTACATAGTGTCAGAATTGAGTTGAATTGTAAGACATGAAGCTCTTGTCAAATAATTATTGAAAGTATATGGAGCCTCCCCAAGTCTCTCCCACCCACACACACACATACAGTTACATAAATTTCAATTGGTGCTAGACTGTGTTAGAAGCTTATTATTCACTAAAGGAAAGGGTTTAAGAAAATAAAACAGGGAGTCACAGAATAGGCAGAAAAAAGTGTGCAGGAGATGAGTTAGTTTTAAATCTGTGAGTTAGGAATAGATTCTGAGGGTCATTGAGTGGATCAAATGCATCTTTGTCACAAGTGATCAAATTTCACGTATTCAAACCTAGGACATAATAATTTCATTTTTATTAAAAAAAAATAGCCAGAAATAAAATTAAATATGTGGAATCAATGTGCATTCCCACTGGCTGTGCAGAAGGGTTTTTTGACCACTGAAACCACTCCAAAATTTGTTGCCATTGTCCTTGTTGATGTATGACATTCTCAAAGGAGTGAAGTGGTATTTCATTATTGTCTTTATTCGCACTTCTCTGGTAATCAGTGACTGAGCATTTTTTCACATGTCTCTCAGCTCTCTGGATTTCCTTTTTGGTGAGTATCCTATCTGTATCCTCTTTCGGCTTTTGGGTGCAGTTGTTTGGTACAGATGAGTGGCTAAGAAAGTTAGGGTATAAATTAACAATGCCTCTAGGAACTGTGCTCAGTGTACAGAATGGTGTGGCTTGGCACCTTGGTGCCCACAGCTCTGGCTTGGCTATGCTAATCTTTTACCCTGTGGCCCCTTTTTTGCCCCATCTGTGCATGCACACCCACCTGGGGCTGTGGATCTTTCATCTGTAGATTTGGGATTCAGTTAGGTCTCTTGTATTTATTTGTTGTTTGGGGGAGAGTGTCAATCTAATCACTGCTATTCCATAAATAAAACAATAACACTTCCACAATGGAATACTATTCAGATAATAAGAATGAGGGTAGGGAGGCGGATGGGGTGAGTGCTTTGGAATCTGGTTGCATGATGTTGGGAAAGGACCTAGTCTGGGAGGGAGAACATTTTTCAAATAGCTATCTTGATTAGATGAGAAATTTTATCCATGTGTCAATAATAAAAATTCCATTCTAAATAATACTAGCACATTCCTTAAAATAGTCGTCGACTTTAATCTTGAAGGGAATGACCCTGGTTCTTTATTCATCCTGGCCAACAGATTTTGATCAAGTTCTGGACCAAAGGAGACCCCCAACCCCTTAACTCCTTAAAGCACTTTTATAGTTATTCTTTCCATTCCCACTGCAATAAATGGGAGGGGGAAAAAAAAGGAATCAGAGCTTTAAAATCTTGAATAGTTAAAATAGTAGTTGCCTTGTAGGATCCTTGTGCTGATGCACTTCATTGAGCATGTACGTTACTGTGTGTTAGGGTGCTGGGCTAGCTTCGTGGGCGGGAGACAGATGACCAGGGACTCATGACTGAGCTGTATGCAGTATCTCTTTATTCATGTGGAACGCAGTGCAATCTAAGCCATCTCTAATCACAACACTGTCCTTATATATACTCACCAAGTAGAGTGGAAACAGGATGTGATAGAGAGGGTGGAGCGAAAAGAGATTGGTGAAAATTAGGAGAGGGGGAGGAGCAAAAAGACATCATGAACCAGTGGGGATTAAACCAATGCCCTGGAGACAGGTTGGTGCTTAGTTAACAGTGGTTTATGTAAATAGAATACAGTGTTAAGCAGGGGGGATTAAACCAATGAAACAGAAGGGGTTTTAGAAGCAGAATTAGAAGCATACCAACATTAGGGCTCAGGTTCAAGTCCCTGGTTCCCACTTTCAATATGAAACTTCACAAACGGTGGAACAATTTAGCATCTCTTTGTCTCTCTCTCTCTCTCTCCATATATATATATATATATATATATATATATATATATATATATATATATATATATATATCCATCATCACCTTCCCTTTCATTTTCTCTATGTCGCATTCCGTTAAACTAAATAAATAATCACCTATTCCATTTTAAGGAAATCTTTGGAAGGTAGTTAAACCCTAGGAGGCTGTGGAAAGACAGTTTATCTCAGTGAACCAGTGAGAAGCTATCCCCAGGTGGGATGAGGATCAGGGATTTAAGGGAGGAGCACGGGCAGAGCCTTGCCTTCTTCTTTCTACAACCCTTCTGGAGGGAATCTCTCCTTATATACTTCCTCAGCACTTGTGCACTTTAATAACACTTCTGTACAGATTTGCATCCTTATAATAAATATAAGAAATTTGCACACTTGATCATGGGCACACTTGTGAGAGTAGACTAATAATTCCCTGGACCTTAGGCAGTTTCACTACATATCCACGCACCAACAGTTGTGAACTATTAACCCCCAACTTTAAAAAGGAAAGCTTAAAAAATAAAATTAAATACAAATAATGTAGATTTAATGCAACAAAATATTGTATCCTTCTAGCCAGAAAAATGCCAAGCTTAACCATAAGAGATGTCAAAGGGACTTTTGAAGGCATAGCTATAATGTAAAACTGGCCTCACTACTCTCCTGATTAACTAAGAAAGAAATAAAGAAAACAAGAAACACAACCAGGATTTCATCAGAAACTCACTAAGCCACAGAAAACTGAAGACGCACAAGCACTCCCAAACATGTTCTGTGTGGCTTACATCACATTTATCTCCAAAGGAGGAAAGGGCTCAACCAAGAAAGAAAGCTTTGTCCCTGGTGAGCATTGATGTAAAGATCCTGAAGATGATCTTGGCAAACTGAATCCAACAATGTGTCAAAAGAATAATTCACCAAGACCAAGTAGGATTCACCCGGAGGACACAATCTAATGCATCATATCAATGAAAAAGAGATGACAATCACACAGCCATATCAATTGATGCCCAAAGGGCCTTTGATAAGATCTAATACCCATTTATGATAAAGACAATCCAGAACCTGGAAATAACAGGACTATTCCTCAACATAATAGACACCATTCATGATAAACCCACAGCTAACATGATTCTCAGTGTGGAAGAGGGGCCACACCCGTGGTCCTGGGGAGACTGAGGAGGAGGGTAAGCAGGCAAAGAGAAAGCACAGCCTTCAGGAGAGCTTTGGGGAGACATCTTGTATACAGGGTGTACAAGCAAGCAGATATACTCAAGGGGTTAGCAAAGAGAAGAGGTCATTTACTAATCATTAAGCCACACACAATACAGGGTTAAGTCTTTGATTTGACCATTACAGGGAAGTTACCTTACTAACCACTAAACCACACACAATACAGGGTTAAGTCTTTGATTTGACCATTAAAGGGAAGTTACCTTACTAACCACTAAACCACACACAATACAGGGTTAAGTCTTTGATTTGACCATTACAGGGAAGTTACCTTACTAACCACTAAACCACACACAATACAGGGTTAAGTCTTTGATTTGACCATTACAGGGAAGTTACCTTACTAATCATTAAACCACACACAACACAGGGTTAAGTCTTTGTTTTGATCATTGCTGGGAAGTTACCATTTAAGTCTGGTCATGAGCTCACCATGCATAGACAGGCTTCTCTCTAAAGGTAAATCATGAGCACCCCAGGGCAGGGGGGATGGGGAGGCAATTAAGCAAAACCAGGATGTTTGTGGTGGGTTTTAGTTGACTATAGCTTGTGGCCTTTGTTCAGAGGGAATGAGGAAGCATGAGCAAGAAAGTTCCCGGTCTGGAAAACTCCATCCATCTTAATGTCTTGGGGTTCAGGGGGGACCTACCTACCCGCCCTCCTGTGAGGAGGGGCCTTTGTGTCAACCCTCTCACACTCTCATGGAGATAATGGCCTGGATTTCCCAGACAGTGGGCATTTGCCCACAGTCTTCATGTTGGAAGGAGCTAGAAAGTCTATCTTAGGTATATTCCAAGGGGCCCATGACTTACTAATTTTGGACTGAGCCCAACAGATAACATGCAAGTGTTAGAACCCTGTATCCCATCCCCTCACTTGAGAGCATCCCTATTCTTTTTTTTTTTTTTAATATATATTATTTATTTATTTATTTTCCCTTTTGTTGCCCCTATTGTTTTATTGTGGTCATTATTGTTGTTGTTATAGATGTCATCGTTATTAGATAGGACAGAGAGAAATAGAGAGAGGAGGGGAAGACAGAGAGGGAGAGAGAAAGATAGACACCTGCAGACCTGCTTCAAGGCCTGTGAAGCGACTCCCCTGCTGGTGGGGAGCTGGGGCTCAAACCCGGATCTCTACGGGGACCTTGAGCTTTGCGCCATGTGAGCTTACTCTGCTGCTACTACCCAGCTCCCAGCTTCCCTATTCTTTAACCCTCTGGGAGTATGGACCCAGGGTCATTATGGGATGCAGAAGGTGGAAGGTCTGGCTTCTGTAGTTGCTTCCCCGCTGAACATGGGCATTGGCAGGTCAATCTATACTCCCAGTCTGCCTCTCTCTTTCCCTAGTGGGGCAGGGTTCTGGGGAATCGGAGCTCGAGGACACATTGGTGGGTTGCCTGGTTATCATTATGTAATTTGCTCTTGGTATATAGAAACTCTTTAATTTCATGTAATCTCATTCTTGTTTTAATTTCCATGCCCATGGGGTTGAGTATCCTAATACATCTTTGATGTGAAGGTCCTATAAAGTTTTAATAACATTTTCTTCTATAAATTTTAGAGTTTCTGTTTTAATGTGCAGATACTTGACCTATTTTTATTTGACTTTTTGGTACAGTATTATGTGGAGGTACAGTTTCACTTTACTTTTTTTTAAATATTTATTTATTTGGGATACAGGAGGTAGGGCAGCGGGTTAAGCGCACGTGGCGCAAAGCACAAGGACTGGTGTAAGGATCCCGGTTCCAGCCCCCGGCTCCCCACCTACAGGGGAGTTGCTCCACAAATAGTGAAGCAGGTCTGCAGGTGTCTATCTTTCTCTCCCCCTCTTTATCTTCCCTTCCCCTCTCTATTTCTCTCTGTCCTATCCATCAGCATCATCAATAATAACTATAACAATAAAACAAGGACAACAAAAGGAAATAAATAAATAAATAAATATTAAAAATATTTATTTATTTATTCCATTTTGTTACCCAATTGTTGTAGTTACTATTGTTGTTATTGATGTTATTGATTTATTCCCTTTTGTTACCCAATTGTTGTAGTTACTATGGTTGTTATTGATGTGGTCATTGTTGGATAGGACAGAGAGAAATCAAGAGAAGAGGGGAAGACAGAGATGGGGAGAGAAAGATAGACACCTGCAGAGCTGCTTCACTACTTGTGAAGTAACTCCCCTGCAGGCGTGGAGCTGGGGGCTCGAACCGGGATTCTTATGCTGGTCTTTGCACTTTGCACCACATGCACTTAACCCTCTGTGCTACTGCCAGACTCCCTAGTTTCACTTTCTGCATGTGGCTGTCCAATTTCCCCAGCACCATTTGTTGAAAAGATTTTCTTTGTCCCTATTGAATTGCTTTGGCTCATTTGTCGTTTATTAAGTGACTGTATATGTGTGTTCATTTGTATTCTTGTACCACAACATTTTTTTTCTTTTTTTTCTTTTTTTCTTTTTTATTTAAGAAAGGATTAATTAACAAAACATAGGGTAGGAGGGGCACAATTCCACACAATTCCCACCACCCAATCTCCATATCCCACCCCCTCCCCTGATAGCTTTCCCATTCTCTAGCCCTCTGGGAGCATGGACCCAGGGTCATTGAGGGTTGCAGAAGGTAGAAGGTCTGGTTTCTGTAATTGCTTCCCTGCTGAACATGGACATTGACTGGTCGGTCCATACTCCCAGTCTGCCTCTCTCTTTCCCTAGTAGGGTGGGTCTCTGGGGAAGCAGAGCTCCAGGACACACAACATTTTAATTGCTATTGCCTTGTAGTATAAACTGAAGTTGGGGAGTGTGATGACTCCGTATATTTCTTTTTTTCTGATAAGTGCTTTGGCTGTGTGTGTGTGTGTGTGTGTGTGTGTGTATTTTGTGATTTTACACGAATTTAGACAAGTTGTCCAATTTGCCTAAAACTAATTTATTGGGAGGGGCCTGTGATGGCGCACCTGCTTGAGCACATATGTTTTAATGTGCAAGAACCTGGGTTTGAGTCCCTGGTTCCCACTTGCAGTGGGAAAACTTCGTGAGTGATGGGTCAAGGCAGCAGGTGTCTCTCTGTCTCTCTCCCTCTCTGTCTTCTCCTTTCCACTGGATTTCTGGCTGTTCCTATTCAATAAATAAAGATAGTATTTTTAAAAAAATTTAAAAGTTCACTGGGTGCTAGTCCACCTGCATGTTAGCTGTTGGACTTAGTTATATATTAGTAAAGTCATCGGCCCTGTGGGATATACCTAAAAATTGATGGAACTGGAGGTGATTGTGATTATCAAAGTAAGAAAGAGATGAAAGAAAACTACCAAATGGTTTCACTCACATGTGGAATCTAGAGGTATAATTTATATTAACCTGGGGAAAAGACAGAAGAAAGCACATTGTTTCTAAGACCCGGGAGAACTATAGTGATTATCACTGGGAGGTTAGAGAGTAGGGATACAAAAGTTTGGTGGAGGGTGTGGTGTGGACCTATACAATCTGGTATCCTTCTATTAATCACAAATTAAAGAAAAATATGTCAAAGCATTTTCATAGTCAACAAGTTAAGCAACTCCCAGAAATAGCATTTAAATTCAAATTTGGGAAAGCAAAACCTCATTCTAATTCCCTTAGAGTAATAATCAATCACTACTTCTCCTCATTCTGCACAGCAGCTCCAGAAAGTGGGATGACAACTCTTTTTCTGTAAAGTAGCTTATGTTTCACATTGCGATGTTTGTGGGTGGTGTATGATTTAACACAGGGTACAATCAATATCTGTGACATACTTCATTCTTGAAAACAATTGTTAAAGTATTTGTTTCAGTGTTTTACACCAAATGAATAAAAAGTAGGTATCATATATCCAGTTTACCTTTGATGGTATTAACTAGTGCTGTTCTTGAGACATTATAAAATTTTAATGAACATATTTGAGTAAATGAACCAGTAAAGAAAAATTGAAAAAGAATTGTGCCAGATAAATTCTTTTGAATGCATTGTTCCATCCAGTTGAATGATGGATGCATAAAAGAACAAAGGTACAAGAAATACAAGTTAAAAGCAAGTAGTTAACAATGAGATCTGTTGATTTTAAATGAAGTTTTACTTCTATAGTGACTTTGATTAAACCAAGGACATGCTTTTCTTTTAATTTATTTTTAACAATAAAGGACATCTTGCATTATACGGATTTTAAGCACTTTAGCATTTTTAGAGAAGAAACAACAACAAAACATGACTCCAAACACTTGATCAAAGATTTTGTTACTTTGAATTAAGAAAAGCCAGTAGAAATTAACATGTTTTCCCTGATAGCTAAATTCATGACATATACAAACAGGGTACAGGGATATAAATGTTGGGCGGGGGAGACATAATAATTGTTATGCAAAAAAGTCAAAAAGCCGTCATGTCTAATGCAATCCCCAGCACCTCTGTAAACCAAAGAGCAAAGTTCTGGTGAGAGAGAGAAATAAAGAGAGTAAAAGGCGAATTTCTCTGTTTCCAAAGTCTGCTATTGCCTAGAGACACACAAAGGTATAACAATAGTCAAATCATACTTTTATTCTCTTTTTTATAGCTGTAACTATTTATTATGTCATTTTCTCTTTAAAATTGACTCATTTTTTGTTAAGGAGTTGTTATGTTACAAGGCTGCAGTTGTTGCAAGGGCACAGTTTCACATCTCTACATAGTTAGTATGTGCCAGCACATCCTAACAGCTCACCAACAAGGTGCCATCTCCTCTGCCATAGAGCTGTGCGCCCCAGTGCCCTGTAGGCCCCAGCTGCCACCAAGTTCCCCATTAAGGTCCTCAGATGAGCTGAAATGATCACACACATATTCATGTTTCATTCTACTTATTCCCTTGCTTTTTTCCTTAACTCCTACATACCAGTGCAGTTATCATTACTTGTCTTTTTCCGTCCTGACTTACTGGTTCCATATAAACAAGCTACCTTTTATTGCTGACATTTATACTTTTCTTTATATATTTAATTAAATTAAATATATAAAGTTGGGGGGTGAGGAAAAGATATCACAGTACCACATCTTCCTCTGGCTTAGTGTATGCCTGGCTGGAGTGTGGGTCTGTAGCACAGGACAAAATAGACTCATTATCCAGGTGAGCTATCTTTCTGAGTTATTATTTTATTCCTAAACTCATTATTTCCTTTCATTTAGCTTGTGTGTGCTTGTTTACTATATTTTGTTTTGCTAGTTTCCTAAAGTATATGTGATAGTGATAGCCAACCCATCTTCATTTAATGTAGATGAGTATTTAAAGAAATGCATTGCATTTTTAGAGAACTTTTATTTGCATGTGCCTACTATTTGATTTATTGGTTCACTTTTTGTATTTAAGTGTTTTGGCTGATATTTTGTTTCTGTTATCAGGACTCTGATATATTTGAGCTTCTTAAGGAATATCTTTCTTGATGCTTTCAAAGTAAATCTAAAGCACATAACAAAGTGGTTGGCACTTTTTTTCAGTGCTTTCACTTGTTTATCTGTTACATTACTCTGGATTTCTCGGACATATATCCTTTCTATGACTTTAGATCACATGTCAGCCAAGATTGTGAATGATTTTTGTTTTCGGCCTGGATGTGCACAAAATTTTCAAGTGTGAGGTGCTGAGTTTGACACACCAGCAATGCACGTCAGAATAATATTACACTTTTCTATCTCACTAGCTAATATTTTTAAAAAAGCATGTCGACAAAGTTTGATATGTAGACATTGTGAGCTCCCTCACTGGAACATCTTCTATTTTGGGATTTCTTGTCTACATTTATGATTGAATTAGACCAGAATTCTATGTTTTCAATATAATGATATTCTTACTATCTGTGTAAACTGTATTCCTGGAGTGTCATGGACACCATGGAATACCCTAAGCCAAGCACTGTTATTTGTTATTTTTAACTAGAGCACTACCCATCTTTGGCTCATGGCAGTCCCAAGGACTGAACTCGTGACCTCAGAGTCTCAGGCCTGAAAGTCCTCCATATAACCACTATGCTGTCTCCTAGGTCAGACTTAAGGTGTAAAAAAAAAAAAAAAAGAATCTCAAACTCTGTGTATCCTTTTAGAGACCTTGCTCTCTACATGAAGACTCTTTAGTATGTTTGTTTGTTTTCTAATTTTACATTTTAGCATATAATTTTATAATGCAATTATTCCAGTAGATATGGTTCAACTGGTAAAGCACAGGGGCTGTATTCCCAAGACTCCAGTACTCCAGGTTAACTCCCAGTACTGCACATATGGGATTGGTGCCCTGGCTTCTCTCTGTATGTGAAATAATTTCCTCTCTCTCTCTCTCTCTCTCTCTCTCTCTCTCTCCTCCTCTCATTTTCTCTATCTGATCTGATGCAAACCATTCAATTATTTTCTTTTTTCTTTCTTTTTTTTTTTTTTAACAGAGCACTGTTCAGCTCTGGCTTATGGTAATGTGGGGGATTGAACCTGGGACTCTGGAGCCTCAGGCATGAGAGTCTGTTTGCATAACCATTATGCTATCTACCCTCCACCCTCAATCATTTTCTAATGCAGGAATATAATGCCCACGTGAAAGGAAGATGAGAATTTCCTCTTTGAATTGCTAGTTGTGTATTGTACAATTTAGCAAGGTTTCAGATTTGATTGATTGTTGTAAAAGTTGTAGATTGAGGCAAGGAACTTTATTTTAATCATCTTTTCTAAAGTTTGGAATGTTCTATGTAGAAAAGACAAGATAATGGTTTTCTTCTTATCCAATTGCAATCTCATTTTCACATAATGGTTTAAACATGTCTTATGAAAAGTCAGGATGGAGTTAGACAAACATTTAGGGCTAGTGCAATAAACTTTCGAGTAAGCTTATTTTACAAGTGTAATAATTATAATGAAAAACTAATTGGATATTCTATTCAGATCTTTGAAAGAAGACAGATGTATTAAAAATAGAGGTATATTTCTGATTTAAAATCAGCTTTTACTTTGGCTTTTTGCTAGCAGTGATTGGGAATATGTCATTTACAATCTAATATCAATAGCAAATAGTTTTGTATTGCTTAAAATGTATTTTAATTGTGTGCTAGTTCAAATGAAATATACAGGTAGTCTGGAGATGCAAAGCTGTAAATTCTCCAGGTGATTTATTCTATAACATTTGCAGACTTTGGGTTTACAGTAGATTATTGAAAAACAAGTCAAAAATGATTTTTGTTATTTTAGACCATAATTTAGTTTTAGTATTTAAATGAATTTTTTTTCCTGTATGGTATTCTTTTTTTTTTTTTTTTGAGATCTCTTAGCATTACACCTAGCAGTGCTGTATTTTTATTTTTATTATTATTATTGTTTTTATATTACAGAATTACATGTCAGCAGGGCTCAAAATCCACACTATTTCCACCACCAGAATTCTGAATCTTCAGTTACAATATCTATTGAAAATCATAACCCTCTCCCTATAAGGTAGTTAAAGTTTCTCATGATAACAAAAGAACCAGTTGACCAAGATACAACATTTAGAAGCACCACAAAAATGTTTAAATCACTTGTAGACAAGTGACGATATAAAACAAAGCCATATATATAAAGCGCAAGGACCTGCTGAAGGATCTCGGTTTGAGCCCCGGGATTTTAGATCCTGGGGAATTGGAACTCCCCAACCTAAAGGGGGGGTCACTTCACAGGCTATGAAGCAGGTCTGCAGGTATATTTCTCTTTCCCTCTCTGTCTTCCCCTCCTCTCTCCATTTCTCTCTGTCCTATCCAATAATGATGACATCAATAACAATAATAATAACTACTACAACAATAAAAAACAACAAGAGCAACAAAAGGGAAAATAAATAAATATAAAAAATTTAAAAAATAGAGATCATGAATTATTGCTTAAATATTCGTAACATTCTGAATACCAGCTACTGGAATACAGTTGAGTAGTAAGGGTTTACTATTTAATATTTACATCAATGACCTCCCAGAAACTTCTTCAAGGAAGTTCATCTACGCCAATGACATCTGCTGTGCAACTCAGGCATCCAAGTTCGACATCCTCGAAGAAACACGAAAGACATGTCTCTGATATCTGATTACTGTAAAAAATGGCGACTAATCTCCAGCACTGCAAAAAACGGTATCATCTGTTTTCCACCTACACCATGCCTCGGCCTCGCGTGAGCTTAATGTGCAGCTTGACGATACGAGAATCCGGCATGAAGCCCAGTCAGTCTATCTTGGCGTTACTCTCGATCGCACTCTGTCATTTCACGAACATCTCATAAAAACTGCAGCAAAGGTGGGCGCGAGGAATCACATCATTGCAAGACTGGCCAGCTCCTCATGGGGCGCGAGCGCTTCCACACTATGATCATCATCTCTGGCATTATGCTATTCCACTGCAGAATGCTGTGCCCCAGTATGGTTCCGTAGCCCCCATGTCCACTTGGTCAATTCCAAATTATATTCCTCCATGAGGATAATTTCTGGAACCATCCGTTCCACCCCGGTTCCATGGCTGCCAGTTCTTAGCAACATCGCCCCGCCAGATATTCGTCGGGATGCGGCATCATCTAAGTTCATTTCCCACGTCTACACTCGACCGGACCTGCCAATATACGCGGATATCTTCGCCCACCCTGTTCAACGCTTGACGTCTCGTCACCCAATCTGGTCCCCTATGCCTACACTGAACTTCTCTGTTCCAGACTCTTGGAAACAGAGTTGGCAGTCAGCTGAGGTAAAGAACAAACACCTCATCACAGACCCCTGCAAGCGTCAACCCGGCTTTGACCTAGCACATTATGATTGGGCCCTCCCCAATTGCTATGGAACAGGCCATGGCCGGTGCACCACTATGTTCCATCGCTGGGGAGCCAGAGACGACCCGAACTGCCCCTGCGGCTACAGACAGACTGTGACCCACATAGTCAACGACTGCCACCTCTCCAGATTCAAAGGAGGTCTCGAAACTTTACATCAGGCTCAACCTGACGCTGTTGACTGGCTACGGAAGAAGGGCAAATGCTAGCTAGAAGAAGAAGTAAGGGTTTTATGTAAATTAAGAAGATACAACTCTCTCTGGAGACTTTCACTATCTCCTATTTGTTTAAAGATAGGTGTTTTATTATAGACTTGATAACTTCTTAAGGTATAGAAAAGATAAAGAAGTCTCTTGCTCCAGTACATGAAAAACTGCCCATTTGTGGGGTTTATGCTCATTGTTACCTCAGAACCTCCTTCACTGTAACCCTGTCATTCTCAAAGATGTTTAGATTTCTTATGAGATGTGTCTTGTGGATCACACTGGTACTACCTAGTATATAGAAACAAAAGAAACGGTAAGATAAAAATAGATAAAATCCCTCTAAAGGTTATATTTTAGCAGTAGTTTTAAGAAGTGACCTTCTTAATTTTGACAAATGCACGTAGGCATTAGGAAGTGGTAAAGGGATAAAAGTATTATGGGAACTTTCTTTATCTCTTTGAAAACTTTCTAGAACTCTAAAATTATTTCAAAAGTAAAAGGTTTAAAAAAATGCATCATGTGACACTAAAGAAAGTTTAGCTGGGGGAATCTTCTGACAGTTTTCTTCAAAAAAAAAGATTGACATATATTTTTACAACTGTCCTTCACTCATTTTATTCACTATAGGTCCCAGAGTTCAGTGATTACCCCCTGGTCTTCTAGCCGCTCATGGAGTAGGCTGGGTTAGATGCAACCTGAATGAATAGGTCCTTTTGATGTATTTAAAGAGCCTTTTATTATTGGGATTCATATTACCCTGAAAGGTGCTCCTAAAAATTTCCTTTGACTCATTTAAGTCTAAATCGCTCCTGACCTGCTACATTGTGTTCTTTGTGGTGGTCTTCAAGAAAGATCCCCAGGATGGTTTAAAATGCTGCCCACTGCATCTCCCTCTCCTCTTCTGTTGTCATAATGGACTATTTTAACTGGGCTACTTATATATTCCCCACACGCATTTTATTTTACTATCTACCTCCTTGATAATAAATGAGCAAAATTAAATTCTTTAATGTAGTACACACCAGCAGAGATAAAAATAGCATAAATTGGGTCACTAACTAAAAAGGTAGAAAGGACTTGCACTGGGTCCAACTTCTGATTGTGAAATTCCTTTGGGAACTCTGCCTGAAATTTTCCTTTTATTTATTATTATTATTTTTTTTTTGTAAATCTAAATTAATGTGTATGCTTGATTTTATTTGCTTTAAATTACAGATATTTACCTCACCAATATACCCTGGAACCTCACCTCTCTAGAGCTCTACCCTACTATGGAAAGTTAGAAACAGGCTTGAGGTATGGATCCAACCTGTAGATACCCATGTCCAGCTGAGAAAGTATTACAGAAGCCAGAGCTTCTACTTTCTTACCCCTAAAAGAATATTGGTCCATACTTCCAAAGGGGGAGAAATGTTATGGGAAGAGGACCAGAGGGCTCTGAACACCTATGCAATCAAAACCCAGAGGGAGAATAGGAAGTAAAGAGGACACATTTGAAAGTACTAGCAGGAGTAGGTGTGATTTAGAAGGGAAGAGAAGGCAACGTCATAGAAATAGTGGACAAAGGAAATGGAGACACAGAACTCCAGTGGTAGGAATGGTGTGGGATTACACTCCTGTTATGATGTAATTTTGTAAATCAATATTAAATCGCTAATATAGAGACAATGACTGACATTTAAATCATTTTTGCTTCCTTATTCTAAACTTTCTTGTGTGTTTCTAATCTAATCATGCATTTCTTTGCTTTCTCTGTTATTTTAATCCTTGTTTCTCTTACTCTCATCTTTCAATAATAATCCTCTCCTCATGGTCTTTTTATTCAGCCAGAAAAGTGATTAGACTTGACTAGATGTAAGAACATACATATCATTCTGTGTTTTTACTTAAAAGTGAAAAAAATGTTTCATAGACTGTGTGCATTACTGTATACCTTGGATTGTTTATGTAGAAATGAAAGAGTTAAGAAATAGAGTGAGAGTGGAGGAGGAGGAGGGGGAAGAGAGAGTCAGAGAGTCATTCTAATCCATGCAGTCACAGGGATTCAAGTAGGAAATCTGATACTCTTCTACTTGAGCTATGTTCTATACCTTGTATCCTTTGCTACCAACTACTCCTTTGATTCTCAAGTATGTTCTACTGTTATTCTACTGCTGCTATTCTTTAAAATCTCTTACTTTACTAGGACCTTAATTCCATAGTGATCTTGATCATAGCTATCTTTGGATAGATGATCATGAGGAATGGAAACTTCCAAGAAAATGTTTCTTAACTGACCTTCATAACATTCTACTATGAATCTATTCTTTTTTTAATTTCATTTTTTATTAATAAAAAGGAAACACTGACAAAAACCATAGGGGTACAACTCCATACAGTTCCCACTGCCAGCTCACCATATCCCATGTCCTCCCTTGATAGCTTTCCTATTCTTTATCCCTCTGGGAGTATGGACCCAAGGTCATTGTGGGATGCAGAAGGTTGAAGGTCTGGCTTCTGTAATTGCTTCCCCACTGAACATGGGCATTGACTGGTCAATCCCTACTCCCAGCCTGCCTCTCAGTTTCCCTGATAGGGTGGGGCTCTGGGGAAGCAGAGCTCCAGGACATACTGGTGGAGTCGTCTGTACAGTCAGATTCTGTCCATTGAGTATTATGTTGACTGTAGGTTTGCTATATATGGACTCCAATATCTTGAGAAATTTCCCATCTATTCCCATTTTTTGTAGTGTTTTGAGTATGAATAGGTATTGGAGTTTGTCAAAGGCTTTCTTAGCATCTATTGAGATAATCATGTGGTTTTTGGTTTTGCTTTTATTGGTGTGGTGAATGACATTGATTGACTTACGTATATTGAACCTGCCTTGCATTCATGGGATAAATCCCACTTGGTTGTGATGAAAAATCATTTTGATATATTGGTGTATCCAGTTGGCCAGGATCTTGTTTAATATTTCGGCATCTATGTTCATCACAGATATTGGTCTGTAGTTTTCCTTTTTGTGTGTCCCTATCTGCTTTTATCAGGGTGATGTTGGCTTCATATAATGTAGAAGGGTGTGTTCCTGTTTCTTCAACCTTGTGGAAGAACTTTAGAAGTATTTAGAAGTAAC
Source organism: Erinaceus europaeus (assembly GCF_950295315.1). Classification (NCBI taxonomy): domain Eukaryota; kingdom Metazoa; phylum Chordata; class Mammalia; order Eulipotyphla; family Erinaceidae; genus Erinaceus; species Erinaceus europaeus. The sequence goes on from NC_080176.1 coordinate 79,641,250, forward strand.
TTTAGAATAGTTAATAGGTATTAACTATTACCTGAAGGTTTTGTAGAATCCATTTGTGAAGCCATCTGGTCCAGGACTTTTGTTGCTGGCAAGATTCTTAATAACTGTTTCAATTTCTTTGTCTATGATTGGTGCATTTAATTTGGTGCATTTAAGGTTTTGTAATTCTTCCTGGTTCAGTTTTGAAAGGGCATATATTTCTAGGAATTATTCTATTTCTTCCAAATTCTCTAGCTTGGTGTTGTATAGGAAGTCTAATCTGTCCATCTCTTCATTTAATTATCTTGTTTCTTTGTTGATTCTCGTCTTCATTGATCTAAGTGTGAGAGTAGGATGTTGAAGTCTCCCACTATTATTGTATTACTATTGATGCATTTTTTAGTTATTTCAGTAAGTGTTTGATATACTTAGATGGTCCCTTATTGGGTGCATAGCTATTAATAATTATTAAATCTTCTTGGTTGATTGATCCTCTAATCATTATGTAATGGCCTCACCTATCTTTTATTACTTTATTTAACTTAAAGTATATTGTGTCAGAGATGAGAATGGCTGTTCCTGCTTTTTCTTTGTGATCCACTAGCCTGTATGATAGTTTTCCATGCTTTCACTTTAAGTCTGTGCTTATCTTGTTGTGTCAGGTGGGATTCTTGCAAGCAGCATATGGGTGGGTTGTGTTTTCTGATCCATCCTCCCACTCTGTGCCTTTTAATGGGTGAATTTAATTCATTGACATTTGTTGATATTATGGATTGAATGTATTGTAGTGCCATTATTCAACAATTCTTTATCTGCTCTGATTTATGGCAAGTACTATAGTGATGTTCCTGTTTATAAGAGGTCTTTTAGTACCTCTTTCAGGGCAGGTTTGGTGACGGTTGCCTCCTTTAATTGTTGTCTGTCTGAGAAGGTTTTGATTCCTCCATATAGTTTGAATGAAAGTCTAGCAGGATATATTATCCTTGGTTGAAACCCTTTTTCATTCAGGCCTCTGTAGATAACTTGCCATTCTCTTCTGGCTTTAAGAGTTTGAGTGGAGAAATCTGGTGATAGTCTTATGGGTTTTCCCCTGTATGTGACTTTCTGTTTTTCTCTTGCAGCCTTTAGTACCCTTTATCTTTACTTCTTTTCATTGTGACTATGATGTGTCTTGGTGTCTTCAGGTCTGGGTTGATTCTGTTTGGGACTCTCTGGGCCTCCTGAATCTTAATGTCCTTTCTGTTGTTTAGGTCTGGGAAGTTTTCTTCTATTATTTCCTCTAGAATGTTTACTTCCCTTTCCTTTCTTTCTTCTTCTGGCAGGCCAATTATATGAATGTTACTTCTTTTGAGATCATCCCATATGTCTCTGTTGTTGTTTCAGTGTCTATCAATCTCTTTTTGTGCTCTTTTACCTCTTTCTTTGTTTTCTCTAGCTCATCCTCTGTCTGGATAATTCTGTTTTCTGCTTCTGTTAATCTGCTTTCCATTCCCTCCTCTTCCTTTTTCATTTCAGTTATAGTATTAGCTTATTCTGCTAATTGGCCTTTTAGCTCAGCTACTTCAGCTTTCCTTTCTCTACCTCGAGATAGCTTGTATTTTCTTTAAGGGTCTCATCTGTTGTTTCCCTAATTCTGCTAGCTCTTTCTTCCATAGTTGTCTTAATTTCTGTGAATATTAGGTTTATTATTGCTTGCATGCTTTTCTTATCTATGCTTACTTCTGTCTGATTTGGAGTTTATTCTGGGATCCTGTCCTGATTCATTGTGGTAGAAGTTTTATTTAACCATTTGATTTGATTTAACCATTTTTTATTGATGTAGTTTTCATTTTTCTGTTCTGTTGTTCTTTAGTTGTTGTGTTTTGAGTACAAGCCACACTATACTAAATACCTTTATGACAAATGCAGTCACCAGCCTCAGAAATTATAACAATAGTAACTGAAGCAAGGATTGATGCAGTTCAACCAATACCACTTAGCCAAACAACATCTCCAGTACAAGAAAAAAATATCAACTGAACAAAAGAAAAGAGAATGTAAAAAAGGGAAAGCAAGAATAGACAATTATGCAAATATACTGTCCACTATACAGTCGAGGGATAGAAAGGGGAGAAAGGGAAGTAGAGAAGACTCACACACACACAGAGTCCACCCTAAGTCAGATTTCTTTCCCAAAATAATTCACTAGCAAGTATCGGCAAATTCAGAAAACAAAAGAAGGAGGGAGGAAGGAAGAAAAGAATAAAAAAAGAAAGAAAGAACAGTTAAAGGACAGAGTTTTTTTTGTTTTTGTCTTTAATTAGCTAGGAGGAGGGAAAAGGATAGTGGAGGGAAGAGGTAAAGAGAAACAAGTTCCTCTCACAATGGGTGTGACACCCAGTCACCTAGCAATGGAAAAAACAACAACAGTTAATTTTGGTCAACCTGAAGAAGGTGGATGGAAAAGGGACATATGTATATAATAATAGTAATAATAAAATAAAGTAATGTAGAAAAATCCTAACAGTCAGTCTGCAGCTTGGACCACTCCACATCCTGAACAAAGACAACCAGTTGTAAGAAGTATCCAAAAAAAAAAAAAAAAAACCCTCCAGGTAGTCTTTCCCAGGCAGGGATGAGGCTCTGATTGGTCTGGTATTTTGTCACTCAAATAGAGCTCCAGCCTCTTAAAAGAAAGAGAAGTTAAAGGAAGAGGCTTGGAATGACACCCCTGATGAGCCAGGAATCTTGATAAAATAGCTCAGTGGTGAGCCTGATAGAAGTGGCTGTCAATCCTCTGTGGGCTGGTTCTGGGGTGGGGGGGTGAGCTCAGAAATAATCAAAAGATTTTCCTTTGTCCTCCTGGCTTCCATTTGTCAGCTCAAGAGAGAGTTATGGGGCTGTATTTTGGTGTCACTTTGACCAGCCCCTGTTAACCCTCCTACAGACATCCCAATATCCTACCTTATCCATGGACTCCCAGGTTGCAGGCTGCTGCCTCTTGGAGCTCACTGCAACTGCTGTTCCAAAGTCGCCATCTTGGCTCTGCCTCTTTGAATCTATTCTTAACTCTTTCACCTGCACTTTGATTCTAATCTTTCTGTCAATAATGAGAAAACTACATGACATACTGGGTCTCTTATTGTTATACTTTCCCTTCTCACTGCAAGTAGGTCTTTTGACTTTATTAATCATGAAATAGCTGTATCATCCATTTCCACCACTGATATTCTGTCTGAAAAGCAATTTTTCATTACTGAACAGCTGACATTTATTTCTATCAGAATTTCCATAAATATTTCAAAAGCACTTTATCCAAAACCAAACTTATTATCTTTATTCCATGAACTTATCTCCTAAGTATCTGCAAATGCCAGTTACACAAACTTACTTCTTTTTCATAGTACCTACCCCTCTCTTTAGATTACTCTGAGCAAATGTATAATGTTCAAAAATCTGTCAAATGTATCTAATTATTAACTGCTCTCTACATTTCAACATTCACCATTCATTTCCACTCCCCTAGACTCTGGTAGTCATCCTATTTGAGTGCTCTCCCTTGGGTAGATTGAACTCTATACATTTGTATTTGTTTATTTTTATTTTGGGAATAAACAATGTCTCTTCATCATTTCATCATTCCCCAACCTACCGCCACCAACTCTTTCTTCTAATTACCTCTTTACTTCATCTAATTTTAACTCTATTAAGTTTAAAATGACCAGATAAAACTGAGTTCTACTTTTCTGTGTGCTACTATTTCATAGTAATCTGCTACTATTATGTCCTGACATTTCATCACAGTTTACAATGATAAATTTGAGTCATTGTTTTACTGATATCTGTTATGCAGACTTTCATGCCTGAGGCTCTCAAGTACCAGGTTCAGGCCCCCACACTGCCATAAGCCAGAGCTGAGCACTGCTCTGGTAAAAAAAAAAAAAAAGAAAAGAAAAGAAAAAAAGAAAAGAGAGAAACACCTGCAGTATTGCTCCACTACTTGTGGAATTTCTCACTGTAGTTGGAAACCAGAGCTTGAACACAGATGTTCAAGCTAGCTTACATGTGTGCTATTCCCGATTTGCCACCACTGGAAAACAAAAATATTTTTACACCAAAGAAATATCCCTTTCAGCACTTTTCTAGTCATATTTCCATGTCTTCATTTCTTACATATAGTGTTTTTTTATTTTTATTTATAAAAAGGAAACACTGACAAAAACAATAGGATAGAAGGGGATACAATAGGATAGAAGAAAACTTCACACAATTCCCACCACTAGAACTCCTTATCCCATCCCTTCCCCTGATAGCTTTCCTATTCTTTATCGCTCTGGGAATATGAACCCAGGGTCGTTATGGGGTACAGAAGGTGGAAGGTCTGGCTTCTGCAATTGCTTCCCTGAGAAACATGGAGGTTGATCCATACTACTAGCCTGTCTCTCTCTTAACCTAGTGGGGTGGGGCTCTGGGGAAGTGGGGCTCCAGGACACAGTGGTGCGACCATCAGCCCCAGGAAGTCCGGTTGGTATCATGTTAGTATCTAGAAATTAGTGGCTGAAAAAAGAGTTAACATATAGAGCCAAACAAATTGTGGACTAGTCATGAACCTAAAGGCTGGAATAGTTTGTAAGAGTTGAGAGGTCTCCTTTTTGTAGATAGTTAGTAGTCCTAAGAGCCCATGACTATACCAGTTTGTTGTTGTTGTTGTTTGTTTGTTTGTTTTTTGTTTTGTTTCTTTTTTTCCTGAGCCTGGCATCTGATATGCAGGTAGACCCAAGTTATTGTCTGGGGAGATGATGCCATGGCTGGAAAAAGGACCATAAAGCTGGATCAGGGAAGAGAATAGCTCCCAAATATGGGAAAGGTATATAAATATTGTTGACTGTAAACCCCATCCATCAATTTGATGTGATAAGGGGCTCATATTCAGCTTTGGAGTCTTTGTGACCTCTGCAACCCTATAGATCTGAGCTCACATTCCGTGGTCATGAGTAGGAAACTTCCAAGTTGTCCCAATTTCAGGACCCATTTTCCTCAGGTGAAACATAGAGTATGTTGTCCATCCTCCCTTCGGATGAGGGCAAAGGCTTACAGGGGCCCACAGAGGAGTCTATTGTCTTGTTCCTGATAGAGATGACCAGTCACAATGGAGATAGGGATCTATTCTAGGTCTAGGCCCATCATGTCTGTTTGGGAATCTCAGAATCTCAATAAATAAAAATTAAAATAAAAAAAAAAACATAGTTGTGCATTCTCTAGTGGTTAACTTCTATTGCCATTGTTGTATCGTAGGAGGTATAGGATAGGTATAGTAGTCATACTGTCATACTAAGACAGCCTTGCTTTGACTTATATTGTCCACAAGGATGTGTAGCTTTATTGAAGATCCCTCTGTATGCAATACCACTTAATTGGGCTCAGTATTGAGTCCTATGATCCCTGAACTTTTAAAAGTAAATATATGCTCATTGATTCTCTTTCACCCTGATTCCCTGTGGTAGTGGAGTTGAAGAACCTGCCTCTCTTCTCCCTCCAGGTCTCAATGTCACTCCTCTGCAAAGAAGAAAAAGTTAAATAGGAGCATTGAAAAAATAGGTTACAGTTACACTTTTCACAAATTAAGACTTATGAATTGAAAATAAGCTATGTGCGTTGGAAGGTCATCTGACATACAAATTGTGTGACAGATTTTATGTGGAGAATTGTTCATGACAGAAAACCAAAGAAATAA